>NW_019396188.1:355284-420935 GCF_000591075.1 Eurytemora carolleeae
TTTATATAATAATATAATATATTACCAACTTTAGAACTAGTCTTAAAAAACGTTTATAAAATGTGATATTACGGACTCGCTGATTCATTTTTAAATATTTAAATGTTTATATACATATATATATAGGGTTACCCACAAAGGATGTAAAGACGACCGAAAACTCTTAGAATGAGATGATCCCAAGGTTAAAGTAAGGTTTCTAATGGCTTCACTCCCGTATGCTGAGTCCATTAGCACCTGATCCAATCAGGGTTCAGTCATGTGATTGGTGCATATTCTGAACCAATAGAAAAGTATGGCGGTATCCTCTATCTTTCTATCATTCTCATTATCCAATTAGAGATAAATCTTTCAATCGGCGCTATCAGTAAAGGGAAACATCTACTTTTACTGAAACTATAGTGAATTATATAATTATTTGGCAAAGAAAGAAACAAGTTTACAGTTGCACGGGAATCGATAGAATAAGGAAGCAGACAGTATAAATTCTCTACAATTGTCTCTGAAGTCTCAATTCTCATCCAGTGTGTATAACCCTGAATATAAAGTTAGATTCAGAGTGCAGGCACCCCACTCTAACAGTCGCATGATCCGAGCCAGTACAACATGTACATTTAATTCCAGTCCGGACTACCGACCCAGCTCGTTTTATGCTACAAATATGTAGCCTGGCAAGATCACATTTGGTATGGTTTTATGTCGATAACAGATTCACACTGAGATGAAAACATTTTATGTAAATCAAGCTTTTTAAGTCTTCATCAAGTAAGCTTGAGCATTACTCTTTTATATCTTAAACTACTAATAATATCAATACATAGATTATTTTCAAACTTGTTGTTAACAAATCACATTAAAATTCAAATGTTGAAATGCAAAAAGACACAAAACAGATGAAATTTCCATTTATTAATATCTTTCTTAATTTCCATTTATTAATATCTTTCTTAATAATGCAAATGCAAGTAATATCGTCTTCATTATATTTTTTTAATGAAGCCTACTGTAGTACTGTAGACATTCTTAATAAACAACTAATAATTTAACCAATGGATTCGATTAAATTTAAAAAACAGTGCAGTGGATAAAAATTAGCCCGAAACTTAAGTGAGTGCGTAAAAACTATTTNGAATTTTTGCGCCACTCTAACAGCTCTACATTACATGCCCCTGTCAATGGTGCATAAAAAAATAATGTTTCTTACAGTAATAACCAGAAAACTGTTGAATAGGAAGACGACTTTTGGACTCAAGTTATGATTTTATGTAGATAATTCAATGAACACGAGGAGCAGCAAAATTGTGTAGAGTAAACAGACTTATTTCACTAAATAAGTGATTTAATAACTTATTGGAAAAGCTTTTTGCTTTGTAAGGTAAAACTATTTGTAATACTATCAAATGCACTTCAGTATTGCTCTAATGTCGTCTTTCTATTCTACAGTTTTCTGGTAATCACTGTTTAAGTTGGGAAATTTTAATTTTATCGTTTCAAAAATGAGGAACAACACTAGAAAAGTTGGGAACCAAACGCCCCCCTCCCCCCTCCAAGACGTTTTAGGGTTAACCAATATTAAATGGTAGATGGCAAATTATAGAATCTTAAGTTGTACTTTAATACTTTCTTAAATTTCAAGCTCTTTACATGAGAATTATTTAGATTGTACATATAAAACGTTGAAATACAGTACGTTATAAAGGGATAAAAGTTAAGCTACAAAACATTAAAAAGTGTCTAAAGTTAGAAATCTAATTCAAGTTTTTCAACAATATTATAAAACACAAAACATATAGATATAATATATATATTTACAAATACAAATATATATTTCTCCATTTTTTAAAGTTTGCATTATTAGGGTCGTTTTTCAGATAATATTTTTTTTAGGAGGAGGTGGATTACCCACAAAAATACGGTACCCTTTAAACCTTAGTCAGATCAATGAATGAAATATTCATGTTTTAATATTTGAAAATTCATCATTTTCAATTGCAGCCGGTTCTCTAACAAAGTGACTTGCGGGTTATATTGCAGATAAAGGTTTAAAGGGTTACAACTTGAAATGACCCTTTTGGTTATCAATAAAAAATTGATTATTGCCGATACATTTTTATCTAATATTTATTTAGGTAGAGCAAGGGTTTTAAAACTTTACCATTTTTTGTCTAAGGAAATTTTTATAATTGCCAATGCAGCTTATATTGAAAGGTATAAATCTTTAAAACAAAAATAAATATTCATTCTGGTTAAAACCGACTAAAGTTTTTTTTTCATTCAAAAGTGTTCACTACTTTCTTTGTTTACACTTCTCCCCAAAAATGCAGTACACTTTAAATGTAAACACACAAATAGTGGTTCATGGTATATATTGTCCACAGATTAAACAGATTGGATACAAGTTCATGCAGTTGTGTTTCCATTTTATGCAACTTAAAGTGTTCTCATTCATAAATAATTTTTAAAATAATTTCGAGAAACTTTTAATTTTTAAAATGGCATGTCCGCTTCTAGACGTTACCATTTGACCCTAAGTCTGATCAATGGCGAATGAAAAATATTTATTTTCTTGCTAAAATTTGGTTTCTTCCAAAATCAAAGTGATTTAATGATTTCGGTAATTTCCTAGAGAACGGTCGACGGTCGTTATGATAAGATGTGAACGCAAAACAGTTTTTATGAATAAAAATTGCGTAACTCTAACCAAACTTAGTAGTCCAGTCTGTGTAAATCTTATATAAAACACTTGGTAGGGGTTTAACTAATGTTTAAAAACTTTTTATCACTTCGCAGTCAACATTCTCTGTAATGTAACTTTAAAGGGTTTAATCAGTTTAAAGGGGGGGTTGTATCCCCCTCATCTAGGAGACTTTGTGCCATGCGCCCCCTCGTCTACAGGTGAGAATGTGCCAAGTCTCCATCAACCCTGATGCCTCTAGACTGAAAATGTATAATTTTTTCACTGAAAGGGACTGTGAACGTAATTTAAAGTGGAGTCAAGGTACTAATGCAAGGAAAGTTTTTTTTTTCAGAAGTTTACGCATCTTTTGTAATGTAGTGTACTGTCTTTTGGCGGAAAAGTAAACAAAAGACGGATGTCACAGCCTGACATGGAATCCATTTTCACAAAAATAATCTATGAAATACTCTGGTCATAGGACACTATTATGAGAATTTTCAAAATTATCAAAATTAAATGCTTTTAGCAACCTCGGATACTAAACAAACACTGATGCATCTATTCTTGTTTACAAAGTCAGCACAGAGATAACTGGTTTCAATATGTACGCAGAGTATACGCGACCGCAATTTACTTTCCTTGCATTTGTACCTTGGTAGAGTGACGTGTCTGATTCACAACAACATTCTTTAAACCGGTTTCTGAGCATGACTGACGTACAGGGATGTCCCACATCGATTAGATCGTCAATGGATCTAAAGTATGAGTTTCGGGACTAATCAGAAAATTTAAGAAGAATGAAAAATTTTGAAAAATTGAAAAAGACTACTATAAAAATGTTTTGAGTATTGTGTGTTTATTTTGGCTTTTAGCTTGGGGATAATCTATTACGATATGGGACACTCTCAGGGGGCGGAAACGTCATGTTTGTGTGTCTGTACCAAAAGAGTGTGTGTCAGTTTACTGTACCAAAGGTTTGTACTGTAGGTTTATACAGTACGTAAGAATCTCGGTATTTGTACAGTCTAGGAGAGTACATTTGTTTATTGTTAATTGTTTACTTAAACATATGTTTAATTTACATGTAATATATTATTTACATATTTAAGTCAACACTATAAAGCCAAATTTTCATGCAAAGAATATAATTTGATTAAAGTTTACAATAAACTACTCATTATTCAAGTTTAATTATAATTGACGACATTGTTCTACAATTTCCTTGACTGTAGTCATGTTGTGTGTCTGTACCAGAAGAGTGTGTGTCAGTTTACTGTACTGGTCTGCAAAGCAGTGCGACTGGCTTTCTCTTGCCGGACCAGCGCCATTTCCTTTCCCTTTATTCCTGTTCCCTGGACACTCTATACGGAGAAATATCTATCCATCAGATAAGAATTTAACATGAGACATCTAGCAGCCAACATATCGTCCCCCAAAGTACGTGAACTACACGACCACTTTCTATGGAGAAAACGGGCTCAGTTCATCTCCCCTATACGACCAGTTGATTTCCCCTTTAGTGTTTTAACGACTCCAACACCAAAGTTAGATATCAGAAGCAAGGATTTAAACATTAATTAGTATTTTATTCAAGATAAAGATAATTATTTATGTTTTTATTCATTAATATATATTACTAACTATTTGCAAGCATCATAACATTACTTTTGATGACAAACATTGGCGGAAATACAAGGTGTCCCAATAAACATGGGAATTGAGAGACAACTTGAATATTGTCTTTGATTTCCGAAAATTGATAAATGACAGAAAGTGCATCAATAAAGATTTAAAGTATTATGTGCCTTCCAAAATGAAGTCCACCTTCTTTGTATCTTTCAAATTGACGGAGATATTAAACATTTGAAGAGTTTTGTTTGCTTTTTATAAACTGGAATTTGTACAAATTTTCCAATAAAATGGTAGACCACATTTTAGAAATCCCGAGACTAGTAGTTTTCGGTGTTAAATGTTTTACCTGTGATATTAAAAAATAATGTTTACGAAATAATCCCGCTTGGAACAAATACAAAATCGTCAATTAATTCCCATGTTTATTTTACTTGATATGCTATTTGAGGGAGATAAACTGATGCACGACACCTGGAGACTCAAGGTTACAGTGTACATTGTACATTGTACGTACATTCCATGTTATTGTACAGTGTACACTTGTGGTTTCCAAACAGTAAAATTTCTGCTATAAAAGTAAGAATATTTACGTAATCCTTGATCAAACAAAGCTAATTAAAGGGTGCTGTTGTGAATCGGCTATGTCAGTCTATTAATGGAGGGTCACTAGAAATTACTTCTGGTTACTCTGTACTGTTGGAAAAGGTTTCGAAAAGGCCCACTTAAATAATGAATAGTCAATAATTTATCCAGCTGAAAGGCTAACGAAATTTCACTTATTTATTTTGTTAATTAAAGGAATTGATTACTCAATCACCCTCAACTCTAATCTTCTAACGTTTTGTAATCGTAAATTGATTCATAGAGTGGTCCAAGTCATCAGGGTACCTTTAAAACCTTTACCTGATCAAATTCTAATTATCTATTGCACAATTTTGCTGCAGGAAAATTATGGCAAGAATAACAGAATGGAACACTTTTTAAGCTGAAAAAAATACGAAATCTTTCACATTATGATTATTGATCAGATAAAGGCTTCAAGGATATACCGTTGATCCTCATTAAATGCACACTTTAAATTCCCAGAACAGTCCCTTTAAACATAGATGTACCTAGAGTGGTTCAATAACATCTTCTCCCGCATTGAGGACAACTATTGTCTCCATATGCCATACTAGACCCCATCTGGATCAGATTACAGGTCAAACACTCATCCTCATCTCCTAGAGAAACAAGAAATTAATAAAAAATTCTGATATCTTTTACTCCAAAGTCTCAAATTAGAGGGTTTTCGATATTTAAAAAAATTGTTTGAATTAAGGCAAAAACATCATTTTTTGATACAAATTCTTATAAGCAAATATTCTTTAAACCCCAGGTTTTTTGCTTCTAATTTGTTCAACTTTAAAATTTTTTTGTAAATGTATCCATGCTGCATGGGACCGAACAAAGTGTAAATATTGGAAAATGCAAAAGTCAAGGCGTGAAAAAATCTTCAAAGTTTACCCAGTCTTAAAAACTGATGCATACTTTTCATTGCAGTCTAGACCAAAGTGTGACATTATCAACATTGCAACTTAACAAATGTTGTATTTTACAATAAACCATGTTATTTTAATTTTACTGATTTGCTGTATACTACTAATGTGAAGTCTAATAAAATATTTATACTACAATGTACTCAGAGAATTGGTTTTTAACAGAAAACAACCTTTAAAAAGTTAAATGTCAAGTTTTAATATTAGATGAACATCACTTTTATAGTCGCAAGATTATACGAGTTTACGAGTTATAGCTTAAAATGCTAGATTTCAAAGTAAAATGAAACGCATGGTATTTTATCCCAAAAGTAGGAAGATATTAGAATCACCCCAACAGGTTGTATTGTAGCGTTTTCGATTATTTGAAACTGGAAATAAGTTTGACAAAAATGAGCTTTAAAAAACCTCTATGTATTTTAAACTTCACCTTTGCAATATTTACTTTATAGTTTATATGCATTTCAACAGGAATCGTCAAATTCTACGTAAACAAATTCCTACTTTGTTCCACAACTGGGCCCGTAAGTGCTTGTGTCTGATAAGCAAAGGATTGTTGTAGAGCCGATACCAGAGCAGGGTTCGCGGCTATACCAGCCATACCAGCTTTCCTGTAAAATGAGAAAGGTCAGGATTACCGGCTAAACCAGACATACCAGGTTTCCTGCATAATATGGGAGGTCAGGATTACCGGCTATACCAGACATACCTGTTTTCCTGTACAATATGGGAGGCCAGGGTTACCGGCTATACAAGACATACCAGATTTCCTGTATAATATGGGAGGTCAGGGTTACCGGCTATACCAGACATAACAGCTTTCTTATATGATAAGGGAGGGTTAGCGGCTATACCAGCCATACCAGCTTTCCTGTATAATAAAGGAGGTAAGGTTTTCCGGCCATACCAGACATACTAGCTTTCCTTCATAATAAGGGAGGGTTCGTGGCTATACCAGACATACCAGCTTTCCGGCGAAATATGGGAGATTGGGTTTCCGGTAATACCAGGCATACCAGCTTTCCTTTATAATAAGGGAGGTCAGGGTTAGCGGCTTTACCAGACATACCAGCTTTCCTGTATAATATGGGAGGTCAGGGTTACCGGCTATACCAGACATACCAGCTTTCTTGTATAATATGGGAGGTCAGGGTTACCGGCTATATACCAGACATACCAGCTTTCCTTTGTAATAAGGGAGGTTAGGGTTATACCAAACATACCAGACATACCAGCTTTCCTGTATAATAAGGGAGGGTTAGTGGCTATACCAGACATACCAGCTTTCCTGTATAATAAGAGTGGTCAGAGTTAGCAGCTGTCAGCTATAATTTAAAAATTATCAAATATAAATTGTTTTCACCATATTTGAATGGAGCATATGTACTAATGTAGTTTAGGTTATTATCGACTGATTTTGAACTAAAGAGTAATACGAGTATTGATCTGAAAGTTTCCCCATCTTGAGAAACCCAAACCGACAACAAAGGATAAGTAATGCACCCGGCCAGAACTTAAGGTCTGGTACAACCCGGCCATCCCTAACAGGATGAAGTACTACCTGGAGGCGAGGAAGGATCTAAGTCCCTAAGCGTAGAAAATAAATGCATTTTAAGTTTTTAAGCTTTTGAACTTTGATCATTACTTTTAATCGGACATTGTATGTTAAGAAACATTTAATGTGTATCCCCCTTTCATATACAGAATATTAATACAAAAGGAAGCCATTGAAACTTTTCCACGATTAAATGAAAAGATAGAATTTCACAAGCTTTATTCGATATTTCTTGTTTTATACAGTTTGAGCTTCAGCCAGGATTAAGCATATACAAATCGTACAGAACTTAAATATAAAGATTTACATTCCGACTGAATTTAAGAATTAATTGGAAAGGTGGATGAAAATGAAAAATTATTAAATTCCAATAATAATAGGAGCAAACTTGAGTTTCTCAGGCTACTCTGGGATAGATCGTTGTTTTCAGATTGGTTGCGTATTTGTTGAATATGATCTGTTTAATACTACGAATCTTATACAAAATCTTATATAAAATAATTTCAATAAAAGAATTTTTGGAATAAAGTATCAAATTGTCTAATCCCTATATCTTTGCAACTTGAGGGTGTACACCTTTGATATTTCAAACTTGTTTGATGTAACAGAATTCTTTGTTTGAAATATCTAAGGTCTACGACATTGGGTTGCACAGATAAAGGATTAAGAAAATCAGAATTTATGGTAAAGACTTAATTCCTTTTGAGGGAAAAACTTGCAAGATATAATCTAATTTTTCGTTACTAGAGATCGCTGAACGATACTGCCGTTTCAAATCCTTTACAGGAATTGAGTCTTTGTTACAAACTCTGATTCTTAATTCCTATATCTTTGCAACCCCATGTCAGACCTTAGATATTTCAAACTCGGAATTTTGTTAGATTAAATAATCCAGGTTTAAAATACAAAAGTTTTACACCTTCAGGTTGTAAAGATATAAGGTTTAAAACATTAGAGTTTGCGGCAAAGACTCAACATATCATTATGGCCAGATGTCCAGAGAATAAACGATATGCAGATAAATTGATAGTTTACTAATTTAGAAGAAAAACATCATGGTGGATGATATTTTAAAGACCGCTATGTATTTAAATTTTTAAATAAAATGCTATAGAGGATGCGAGGTCGGTCTCTAATAAAACTCAGCAGGGTAACTTCCAGTATATATATTTCCTATAACTTTTAGCGAAACTTCAATCAGAACAGAATGAGAATAACATATAACACGAGTTGGTTCAAAAAGTACTATGCCCCATATCTGTTTAATCCGACTCCGGGAACTCTTGTGGAACTTGCTTAATGAGGCCAAGCATCGTCTTCCAAAATGCTTTAAATTTTTCTGATTCCTTGATAATATGATAATATGGTTTCTTATCATCAATCATCATGCATACATAAACAAACTGGAATTATTTCAGTCTTAAGGCTTGCTGGTTTTTTTACCCAAAGTATATATTTTTGTTTGTAATTGTGACGCCTTTAAAGGGAGTGTTTCCGAAAAATGAAAGCGAAAAATAATCGCCTTTGATCGCTTCTATAATCTTACTTCTATCTGTTGTGTCTATTAGGAGAAAATTGTTAAAACAACTTATACTGAAGAACGTAGCGTCCATATTAATTCAGAAAGTTGCAATATATGACTCGTATGGTAAAATAATCAATTTAATTTCAAACAAATCATTCAGATATTACAACCTAGTCATCAATTATTTTTCGAAACATTCAAATATAGTTAATATTTCATGATATTTGTTTCATAGACAATGCACTTAAAACAAATTGTTGTCCGCTAGGTGTCTCTGCTGCGTGTAATCATTCAAAGCTTCAAGAGCAGAGACATCTGGCGGCAACAGATAGAAGTAAGAATACTAGCGAGCGCCGTAACCTTATACTCTTTCATTTTTCGTGAACACTCTCTTTAACCATAATTGAGAATAAAAAGTTTCTCTATAGTGTAATTTCGATTCTATATTCNAGAAAGATTGAGACATACTAATTTTTCTTGTTGAAAAGGATTATATTTAGAGTTTGGTTTGTCTTTTAAATTGATGCCCCTGAAGCAGTAAAGGACACTATATCAGATCTGAAATCATTACTTGGATCTTCTTCATGCATGATACAGAGGTTTATTGGGTACCGTTGTGAATCGGCCTTTTCTCTCTTTTTTTAAAGAGGGTAATTTGTTCGACAGTCCTTTTAATGCTTTTTTAACCTAAACGATTCTTGCAGAAAATTTGATTAAGGTAAAGAATTATTAGGCGTTAAATGATTATTAGCCTCTCTTCATATGTAGTTTTTAAAGGGTCTGCACATAAAAAAACAGAACAACTGAAGATTTCAAATAATTATTTATTTATATCACAATTATTCTCTAAAACTTTGCTATTATTACACTTAATAACTTGACTTTGCAGCAGAACTTATAATTAAGCCGGAACGATTTTTAACCAACGAATGATTTTGTTTCAATCGGGCTCAAATATCTTTTGTCAGAGTTAAATTTTTCATGAAAAAAACAGACAGAACATTTATTTTTGATATAATTAGAACTTGATAGATTACTCGCCGAAAATAGTAAAATATCTAAATAACGTCTGATAACTCTAATTAAACCTTGTAATTATAAAGTTGATATGAAAGAGTTTATTAAGTTGCATAATATTCTTAACTTAACTTAATGTAAATCCTTTCAATGCAGCAAAAAGATCAGCTTTGCATAATTAGATTAATAATTTTAAAAGGACTTTCGACATAAGTTTAAGCAACACTCCTCAGTCCAGAGTGGCATACCCAATTCACATCGATATCCTTTAAAACCTTTGTCCGAACACAAACGGTGAAGATATCCTTGTTTTTCTTTAAAGGGAGTGACCGGCTATGTAAGGTAGTTAAACTGAATATGCAGTGTCAGGGACAAATTCATTAGAATTCATTTGAGATATATAAAACTTTTCCACGACTCATAATTACTGAGTGCATAGTCTACGTTCAAAATCATGAATTGGGTGGGTACGCTTTCAGAATCGTTTTTTTTAAATTATTAAATAACGACGACGAAAAATAAAGTAAAAATTATACAGTAAACTAATTAGATGGTTAGAGACATATTTTTCAAAATAAATTTGTCAATAAATCAATGCGAGAATAAATTATTTCGTTTTCATCATTATATTGAATTTCTTATTTTCTATCAATTTATTCGCAGATTTCTTCAAATTCTTCAAATGTCGTCTTTTCAATAATACTTCCAGAAAGTCTGCAGAAAATCTTTGTGAATAATGAGAAACTAGAATAATGATAAAATAGAAACTAATAATTGAACAAGATTACTTATTTTCGATGATAAGATTAATTTTTATTTTCTCAACCTGTTCTTAAACAACTTATTAGTTTACAGTAGAATTTTGTATACATTTTTTGTCGTCGTTATTTAATAATTTAAAAAAAAAATTCTGAAAACGTATCCACCCAAAAGTACGATTTTTAACGTCGACTTTGTGCTCAAACTCAGGACTTACAGATCTTTAAAAAGTTTTATACATCTTAAGTGAATCCTAAAGAATTTGTCCACAACACTGCATACTCAGTTCAACTACCTTACATAGCCGGTCTGTCCCTTTAAAGGTATTAACATTTTGTCCTTTGTCCGTTATCGTATCCTTTAAAACCTCTATTTCTGAGTAGCAATGATTAATGACCAGAAAATGATATTAAAAAACTGAGTTTTTGTCACAAAATTAAATTTTCTAAATTATCCCTTTATCTTTGCAACATGATGGTGTAGGATTTTGATATTTCAAACTGAGATTGTTCACTTTTTTCAGAATACACTTTTACTTTGTACAATTAGTGGAACAACGAAGCACAGCAAAATCCGGTTCTTTGAAGTATAGTGTACCAACTTTACTTCAACTAAACCAGGTCTACACTGTACAGTATACAAACAGTACAGTACACCATATGAGCCATCCCCTTCTGATAAATGTGGAAACCATTTCTTCCCTTTCAACGTTTGTCCGTAGAGCCAAAATGTCCAAAGCAAATCGCACAATTCCGCGCAATCCCTTTACCTGCATTATAAGCTGGTGATACACTTTTGAATATTTGAGCTTCGAACCATTTTCTTATTTCCAATTTTCTGAAAAAAATCCACTTAGTTTATTTATATATTCAAACTAGAACTGAACTTTTCATAAGAAATTAAATAGATGTATATATATATGAACATACGCTGAACTCTTTATAGAGAAATAAATCATCTGCCATTTTAATTGACACCTACTATGAGGAAGTTCAGATTTCCCCCAAAACTAAATAAAATTCAGATTTGATTAAAATAAATCTAGCTTTTTCGTTTTATATAGCTTTCTTTTTATATAAACATTATTACAAAGATTTTATTCATCTTTCATCATACACCTCCTTTTTATTTTTCACAAATGCATTCCCTTTAATATAAACTACCTTGTCACAATAAAACTACTAAAAGTTTCAAGGAAAATTCGTTTTTTATTCTTTTCCTTTGTTCATTCTCTTCTACAAAACTAATTTTAAATTCTTGCTATAAATCTATTTATAATATAAAATCCTAAGTGTTTGAAGCTTGTTATTACATTATCTTAATTAAAGAAAAAGACCAAGAAAGTTTTAATGTTCTAATGGATTTCCATTTCTTTTTGTCCAAAATCTTCATTTCTCGGAAATATAATAATATATTTAATTAACTTGTAAAAAAATAGGATGGGGGGATAATTTGATTATGGCATGATATATACTTTTTATTAAGATTGTTTAAGATACCTTAGAATGGATAAAACTATGTTTAAAGGGACTGTCAACGTAAGAGTTGCATGGATCATTGTGGGATTCACAATGGTACCCTTTGAACTTTTGTCTGGCCTAGAAGGATTGAGTTATTCCCGTTTTTATTCACAATGGTACCCTTTGAACTTTTGTCTGGCCTAGAAGGATTGAGTTATTCCCGTTTTTCAATCTGAAAATTGATTATTTTTAATTTCAGTTTTGTATAAAATTGTTTCTAAATCTAGCTCTTTAGTCCCCTTCACTGTACACAATAAATGTAAAGTTAAAAAAGTTAGAAGTAACTTTTATAATATCAATGATTATTGTCATGTTAATTTCATTATAAGTTGAAAATTAGATTTTTGATTTATCATTTTAAAAGACAATAACATCGTTAAAACTTCCCTTCCCTTCCATATTATCTTATTGCATGTAATTATGATATATAGATACACACGTCTCAGAATTTTTGATTGAAGAAAGAAAAAAGTAATAAATCCTGCATTGGTCTAAAGCGTGGTAATTTTATTATAGAAATTAGATTACAAGGTTTTAGATTAGGTTAGTTTTATTTTTATTTTATCAGGAAAGCCCTGTGCACCACCTCCCATTCCTTGCCCCCCCCGGGTCTTCCCCCCTTGGAGGGAATCTAAGGATAATTGAATAATGTTCAGGAAGTGGTTTCACTTAAATATTGGGCATTCTTCTAAACTTCTAAACTCCTAGCTTTTCAAGGGGTACATTATACTCCTACCTTGTTCAAGGGGTACATATATATACTCCTAGTTTGTTCAAGGGTTCATAACTTCTAGCTTTTTCAAGGGGTACATATACTCCTACCTTGTTCAAGGGGTACATATACTCCTACCTTGTTCAAGGGGTACATATACTCCTAGCTTGTTTAAGGGGTACATATACTACTAGCTTGTTTAAGGGGTACATATACTCCTAGCTTGTTCAAGGGGTACATATACTCCTAGCTTGTTCAAGGGGTACATATACTCCTAGCTTGTTTAAGGGGTACATATACTCCTAGCTTGTTCAAGGGGTAAATACTGGCAAGTTCGGCTATTTTTTTCTTTTAATCGTTTTTTTTTCTCCGTTCAAAATGATTTCTTGTGTTCGTTCTCAAAATTATCGTTCATTTTCCATACCTAGATCTCTATCTAGGGGGGGGAGGCAACAATAAATATCTAAATTTTCTAAGAATCTATAAACAATACGAAATTCAGCTTCAAGCATGATATTAAAAAAATTATTTGTTCTTTTACTTTGTGGCGAGATATTTTTCTTTGAAAACTATTTTTAAAGCTATAATAGAGTCATTCATTATTTTATTGTGTTTTTTTTGCATTTTTAAATTTTAGCAAGACAAAAATCATTTTTTATTTTACGTAATCTACATTTTTAAAGAGCAACAATAATTGTTTTCTCTGTCTATTTTTTCTGTGGTGTTTGTAACATAATTTAAAATCCATAAATCAAAAGTTGTGGAATTTTTGCATTTTGTTCCATTTTCTATAATGAGCTATTCAGACTAAACCTGAGAATCTTTTAAAGTTGAAAATTCAATTTTAAATATTTTGAATATTTTCAGAATTCAACATTCAATATATAATCTTCAATGTTTCCAGAATGTCCACAGAACGCACTGCATCAATAATGCAAATCTTATTTACATAGATGCAGACTGCTCTGAAAATTATCATCTATTTTTAAGACTGGATCCAATTGAAAATTTCACAACACCTGAGGCCGAATTTAAAGAATTTGAGCCGCGGCTCAAATATGATTGGTTCTACTGAAAATTGTATTAAATTGTTCAAGATTTAAGCCGACGCTCAATTGAAACCGGTTTTTGGCAGATTTAAGTCGCGACTCAAATTCATCCAATTCGGACACTGGTACTTTAAGTTACTTTACTAACTTACAACTACTTTTGTGTAGCCCATGACATGATAATTTTTTTAACTATGGAGCACCTGTTTTAAGTTTTAGTTTAAAACCAGTGATTGGGAAAATGTGTATAGATTTGTTAGCTTTGGATCAATGTGCAATATTTCTCTCCGAAATCAAAACCCTCGCCCCAAGCCAATTCAAACTATACATAGTTTATAAAACATGGCAATTCCCGATTCACAACGGTACCCTGGAAACCTTTATCTGAAGAATTAGGTTTAAAAGTCACTTGTGTAGAGAAACCACAATTGTAAATACTGAGTTTTCTAAGATATAAACTTTGTATTTCATACTTAATCAGACAGAGGTTTTCAGGGAACCCTTGTGAATTGAGCATTGTCATCTTCAAATGTAAGGTCAATCGAAATTATGCTTATACTGTCCATTTAAAGAACTCTTTTTTATAATACCCATACAAGTATTAATTGTATTTATTTAAACAACACATCATGTGTGTACATATTTTGAGAATAGGAAGGAAATGATTTCTCTCGCATTAAACTCAATTTTCTATCCCCTTCATCTTTGATTTAGATACAGGGTGTCTAAAAAACGTGGAATAAGGGTATACAGACTCGTTTGTAATCGGATTTTCAAGATTGAGACCATTTTTAAGATTTACGTACAATTTCCGATTCAATGAGATCAACTTTAGGCTTGTCATAGATCTAAAATTGACAAAAGTTTCTAGGTGGTTGCAAGTTTGGATAAGAAAATATTAGTTTGAGTTAAGTAATCCCCCCCAAAAAATGTTTTTGATTAAATTTAATGATATTAGTCAATTTATGTTTTATCTTTGAGGGCTCTGAAATTTAAAATTTTTGATGTTAAAATTTGGATTAAATTAATTAGTTAATCTAATTCTGATGTTAATAGCGGGGAGGGGTTGCGATTTAGGAGGGAGGGCTCTTCATGAAAATAGTTTGTGCAAAATGTATTTTAATACTTTATAAAGTGTTAGCCTTAGAACAAGTACTGTTGATGCTTCTTGTTATAAGGAAATGAGTCTTTGCCACAAACTCTGATTTTCTAACCCCTTTATCTGTGGTACCCAATGTTGTAGACCTTGAATTTTTTAAACTATAAATTTTGTTAAATCAAATAATCTAAGCTTAAAATGCCAAAATTTTACATTTTTAGGAAACGAAGATACAGACATGAAAATAATTGATTTTGTGGCAAAAACTTAGTTCCTTTGTGTCAAGGTTTAGATTGATGCAAGAACTCAGTTTCTTTATAAAAATATTCGCATGTTTTCAATTTTGTATAAATGAGATAAATTCGATGTTTTGAATATATTTTTACATAAATATTTATTTTGGAAGAAAATAATTATTGAGCCTTTTGTTGGGGCTCTTCAGTCTCCAATTTGCAATCTTAATTTTGCACTCGAACTGTTGCAACATTGCAAATCCATCTTCATTCAACATTTTGCAATCCATCCATTACCAATTTCACATCTTGCATTAACTCCAATTGCTGCGCGGTTTAAAAAAACTTAAAAATATATTTATTAGTTAAATATGTCCTATGACTGATGATGATGTAAAAATCTTTTTTTAATATATTTCCTACTTTGAAGTTGTTCAGTCTGCATTTAGAGAATACTTTTTATCAATTCGGTTTTTTACACTTAAAAATACGCACATCAAAAATTTAAACCTTTAAAAGTGTCTCATTAAAGTTACATTTTCTCATATATCAAATTAATCCTTCAGCGTTTATAAAAAAAGTTAAAATTAATTTTGTCTAGTAAATTACTCTTGGAAACCCTTCAAGAAAATGAAGGTCACTTTATAAAAATTTAAAATTATTTTAATTTTTTTGCAGCCTTTCGCTGAAAGAAAAATGCCGTTTAAAAACTGGTGGATTTCCAAAATATTTTTGTATCATTTAGAAACCTTTAACTAATTGAAAAATGTGGAAGATACCGTCGTTTTTCTAGCTTAAAAGCTTTGTCAGTCAAAGAATAAATGAGTAAATCCATGTTTATCTTTTAAAAATGAATTCTTCTCATTTGTGTTTTTTAAACAAAACTGATTTGCGCATTTTTTAGCGCAGATAAAATTTGATATTGTCAGGATTAAACAGTTTTTAAGCAAGAAAAACAAGGAAATCTTCAAATAAAGGTTTAATAGGTATTGTTGTAGATTGGGGTTGCCATTGTTTTCAATGGAGGGTCACTTGCAATACAACAACTGTGGCTTTAGAACAAAAAAAAAGGAATTTGATTTTCTTTCAAAATTTGTTTTAATTTCATACAGTAATTAGTTCAAGGTACTTTGAGAGTAAAGATGCAATGGTACCTTTCAAATGGACCTTTGCCTGATAATCGAGGCCAGCTTACTCTGTGTGTTTTCTCTCAAAAAGTGTTCGAATTGCCATAAAACGGGAGTGTACGCAAGTGGGAACTCAAATCATGTTTATTTTCGAGCATATACATATAACTGAAAATACATGTTTGCTCGAAAATACATGTAACTGAAAATACATGTCGAGCATATAAATGTAACTGAAAATACATGTAACTGAAAATACATGTCGAGCATATACATATAACTGAAAATACACGTTTGCTCGAAAATATCGAATAATGATGTCCACTATACTTTCAGTAGAAGTAAATATTTCCATTTACTGATAGCGCCGATTAAAGGATTCATAACTCTAATTGGATAATGAGATAGACAGAAAGAAAGATGTTACCGTCATACTATTTCTATTGGTCAGAATAGACAACAAACACATGACTGAACCCTGATTGGATCAGGCGCTTATGGACTCGGCATACAGGAGTGTGTCGAAAGCTCGAAGGAAATATAAATATTTTTAAATATAAACCAGATAAAATAAGGTGTTCAACGATTACACGTGTTTCTCTTGAATAATAAGTCAAATGTTTAAAAGGAACTGTTGTGATTCAAACATGCTTTAATAGAGGTTCAATTGAAATAAAGACAACAGTCCCTTTCAGTAAGTTTAAATATTGTATGATGAAACCTTCCTAGTTTGAAATATTAGAATGAAATCCTAGAAATTTTACCAAAATATTTCTAGAACCAGGGAAACCATTTATCTTTGTATTCCTGAAAATTTTTTCAGAAAACCTCTAAATATCTATATATACTTTGCTTTTCNCATCACGTGATCTCAGGGAAGGTTTCTGAATGATTAAAATTTCAAAAATTATTTAAATTTTGAAAATCCACGACATTTTTTTATGAAGTCCGCGAACTTTTTGTTGTTATTTTACTAAAATGTTTACAAAAAGAAAATGTTCACAGTTGAAATAGAAGATGGGCGCACGCAGAAAGTCTAGTTTAATAAATTTAACTTAAGAAAAAAGATACATTAATGCGAAATTTTAAACTATGAAAAGCTTTTTCAATGAATTTTCAATAGGACAGAAAATGTGGGAAAAATAACGCGTGAAACACCTAAAGTTACCAAAAAAAAAATAGTAAGCAGAGTTTTGCCTTGCTGAAACATTTTTAAATGTGTAAGGTCTTTGATTTCAAATTCAAGTTGTACAGGGTTACCATGGACCGTCACTTGACATGCCATTGTCAAACCCTTGACCGGCCATAGACCGATCCTTGACAGGCCATAGACCGACCTTAGACCGGCCATAGACCGACCAGACCGGCTATAGACCGACCGAAAGACGGCCCCTTGTAACTGTGTGAGGTCACGCGTACACTTACATAAATTGTACTTAAAAGGTAATCGACTCAAATAAACCGAAAGACAACGGTTTATTCAAATACGGTCTTTGATTTTAAATTCAAGTTGGCCAGGGTTACAATGGACCGACACTTGACCGGCCATAGACCGATCCGTGACAGGCCATAGACTGACCTTAGACCGGCCATAGACCGACCATAGACCGAAGGACGGCCCCTTGAAACTGTGCGACGTCAAACGTACACTGACATAAATTGTACTTTAAATGTAATTGACTGAAATAAACCGAAAAACAACGGTTTATTCCAGAATGTTTAGTAATTAACAAATATCTAAATATAAACTAAACGAAAATACAATTTCGATTTAAATAACTAAATTCACATATTTTATAACATTTGCTTTGTTTAGCTTTGTAAACTAACTGGTTCATTATATCGAATAAGCTGTTAAATAATCCGACACTACAAAGCAAGCAAAGTATTTTTTTACTTTATTGACACCCCTCAACCAACCCCCCCCACTTTCCTTTGGAAATAAATTACTTAATGGCATTTTTCGTAAAGATTTATTTAAAGAGAAAATACAAGCAAGATTACTGAGTGTGCAGAATGAATGGTTTTTAATCCTAAAAAAGTTGGCAATACAATGTTTGATGTAAATATGTATAATGTTGTTTTTCATGTATTATATGCATATATAAATATATACATATACGGTGGTAGGCGATTATATCAACATAATAAAGACGACTTTTAAAATTTTTTTAATTGTTTAACAGTTTTTTTTTAATTTCAAGTTTACAATTAATCAAAGAGAAGCTTTTTTGATTGACAGCTTCTCTTTGTTTCTATGTTTATGTGTATCCATGCTGCTTAAAAGCTTGATTTATATTAAAATGGATATCGAAAGTAGTCTTCATTATATTGATATAATCGCCTACCATGATATATGTATATATGTGTGTGTTTATACTACACATTGTATCCATGATATATATAATATATATGTGACTGTAGAGCTATCCGAGACCACCGCACAACTGATATATTTTCCATTACATATCAGTGCTAATGCCCCGTATCCGTTCTATCTCATTCTGTTGAATCTTGTGGAACTAGTTTAACGCGGCCAGGCATCGTCTTCCACAGTATTTCATTTTTAACATTTAGAGCAAATTTTGATAAAATTTAAAATAGCGTCGCAGCCATTTGCGTATTTTATATTCAAACATTTTTTCTTCAAAAATATAAAAGAAAGACAAAAAATAATTTTCGCAAATTTTCAAATTTTTTGTAGTTTTCAAAAATCAAAATTTATTCCTGTAGTATCCGTGTAGACCAAATTAAAATCTAACTAAAACTGGCAAAAAAAGTTATACCAGAATGTTATTTTTTATTTTGATGTTTATTTAGGACAACAATGTGAAAAATAGTAATGCATGTTTTCTCTTTGTTTGTTTGTTTGCATGTCCATTCATAATAATAACCAATATGAACCCCACCACCAGTTTACCTAAATTATATTTGAACAAAGGAAGTTCTTTATCTTATTTTAAGGTTTCTACGGAAAGTAAATTGGCTTTTATTGAAAAGTTAAGTTTCAATCATGAAATTATAAAAATTTAATTATTAAAACCCTTTTTTCATCAATCAACTGTATTTGATTCTTAATTAATTATGGACTCTGAAATAACGTTAAAATATAATACAGTGTAACCCTTCATAACGAATACATCGAAAGAATTCATCAAATGTCGTATTCTTCATTTTCTGATAATGGAATGTTGCAGATATTTAGTTTTTTAATTAAATGATTATATGGAACTCTTTAAAACTGTTCGTGTATATTCATGGCTTTTTATTTATTTTCGCAAATACTGAAATTTACGTAATATAGTATAAAACTCACTGAAAAATTGTCAAGACGACATTTGATTAATTCTTCCGATGTATTCGTTATTCAGGGTTTCGATGTATTAAATTAGTTAAAATGTAATATTAAAATTTCTTAAATATCTTTCTTTTGATGGGGTAAAAAACTGTGAAATTTGAAAACTACTAAAAGTTTCAAGGAAAATTCGTTTTTTATTCTTTTCCTTTGTTCATTCTCTTCTACAAAAACTAATTTTAAATTCTTGCTATAAATCTATTTATAATATAAAATCCTAAGTGTTTGAAATGGCGGGCCACTTGAGATTATGCTTCCAAAACCTTTCAGAAAATCAAAATTGTCTGAATATTTAAAATCAGAATCAACTTTATTATTAAAATACATATACACCCCAGACCATTTCTTGGATATCTGGAATAAATGACGAATTTTCTGTCGTCTATTAGATTCCATGTTTATTGGGACACCCAGTAATTTATCCTAACAAAAGCGACCCATTTGGCAATGTTTGTATAGAACTATTATTTCGTAAATATTGTGAGAGAAAAATTTCTATAATATTGTTGTTAGGTGAATATGGTTTATTATTTAGTCTGGCCAATTCTACCAGGGGAATTCATCCAAATCCCAATATAGTTCAGGAGAAACAACATTAAATAAATTACTTATAATATATTTAGTATAAATATATGGTTTATTCTCTTTATATAAACATAAATTAATATCCAGGAGTACATGTTCTCGTGCTTGAGGAAGGAGACTGCAACGCCTGGATTCCGGTTTACCTGTTCTCGAATTTTCCTCATAATTCTCTAGCATTCTTTACTTTTATATAGACTCAAATTGTTGCTGCTGCTACAATATCTTGTTAAAGATTATGTTGTTGTCATTATAGACTTCTGAATACCGAGCCTTAAAGGGACTGTAAGCGTAATTTCAAGTGACCCTCCATTCAAAGATGTCAATGACTGATTCACAACGGTATCCTTAAAATCTTTGTTTGATTAAAAATGACTAAGATATCAATGTTTATAATTTTGAAAACTGATTTATTTGAAGTGCAGTTTTCCACATAGTGAATTTTACATTTCAAACACAGGAAAACATAAAAGTAAAACTAAAATATCTTCCACATTGACCAGAAAAGGGTTTTAAAGGGACTGTAAAGGAAAAATGAAAGGGGGTATAGGATGAAACCCGAGAATCTCAGGCGTTAGACGATAACGATTAAACAGGTCATATTTAACAAATACGCAACCAATATGAAAACAACGATATCACAGAGTAGCCTAAGAATCTCTAGTTTGCTCCTATTATTATTTGAATTTAATAATTTTTGCTTTTTAATAGACCTATGTCTAGCCGGTCACTCCCTTTAACATGAAAAATTAGACCACAAATTTTTAAATGTCAGAACTACTTCATTTATTGCTGTTTCTTTACGAATAGATATTTAGTATTTTCGATTAGAACAACAATCATAAAGGAACTGCTGTAGAATGAAGACCTTTGATATTTCAAACTAAGAATTCAACATGCAAAACCTTGAAAGATTACTTCACTTTACACTTTCAGGTCTGAAAGATGTAGTGATTAGAAAATAGAGTTAATGGTGAATATTCAGTTTGATTTTGCGTAGTCTAATTCACATTCAAAATAATCTTAGTATTGAAAAAACAATTATTTTAGTCCAAAAAAAAGTATATTTTTTTTACAGTTTTCACAAAAATGGTTCCCCTGTTTCAAGCTGATCATCTTTTTCTGCAGAACTTGTATTAAACATCTGCCTGTAAAAGGCTCTGCAAGAAATCCAGATGGTCTGAAAAAAGTATTTGTATTCAAATTATTCAAAGATTTGTCATCGAAATTCTCTTAAAACGTTGTTGTAATTTCTAGCTTGTTTAATGTTTAATTGACAATTTCACTAAATATTTCAAGATTGTCAAATATTTGATCTGCTTCTCTAGATACTTCAAAGATAAAATTGACATTCCCCGTTTTTTATTAAATTGTTTGAACCTTTGAAGTTGCCATGTNTAAGACATCTATCTGATGTTCCTGTCTCGAGAAATTGATATAAAACTGTGTCAAATTAATACGAATATTCAAATATATATGCAATTTTGTATAAAAGTTGTAGTATTAAACAGATCATATTCAACAAATACGCAACCAATCTGAAAACTATTATGATCCCACAGGAGTCTGAGAATCTCAGGTTTGCTCTTATTATAATTTCTTAATTTTTATCCGGCATTTTTAATAGATATAATTGATAATATAATTACATATAGTCTGTATAGTCCATATTACGTCACCAGAACTTCACCAATCGCAGTGCAATGTACTGATCACGTGATTTCCGTCTGTATCAAGTGACAACGATACTGCACTGCCATTGGCTGAAGTTTATTTAATGTATAATTAATTAATTGACAATTTCATCAATTAAGTTTCTGAAGCAGAAATGCGCAAGTTATTTTAAAAATAACCCGCACTTGAATATGATCAATTTTCTAAAAATGCATGATGAGTGTCTCATCATTTCTTGATCAGACAGACACTTCCAGTTACATCTATTGCCCCTTTAATAACTTAAATCAGTTTATTTTATCATTTATAAATTTGTATTTATTATATTTGAACAAATGATGATTATTTGACGATAACTGCTAAATTTTAAATGTTTTTAAAAGCCAATGCCTAAATTAAAAAAGCAATGTAACATGAAAGTGTCAATAAAATAGGTTTCAACACTAGTTTCTGCTGTAATGTGAGTCATTCAAAAAGCAAAAGATCGATTTTATAAAACACAATAAATCTCGTAATCCTTATTTTTTCCGAAAATAATATTCTGAAGGGCGCAACTGCTCCTCGTTAATAAGTAGAGGATCCCTTTAATTGGAAATCCCTTTTATTTAATAAGAAAAAATAGATTTTGTAAAACCTTATAATTTTGATAATAGTCTCTTAAAAATGAATTTTTACAGTCGCAAGATGCTCGGATCCAATACTATGCATATCTCACTAAATTTTTCAAGATTGTCAAATATTTGATCTGCTTCTTTAGATACTTCAAAGATAAAATTGACATTCCCCGTTTTTATTAAATTGTTTGAACCTTTGAAGTTGCCATGTCTTTGTTTAAAAAAACACATAAAGGGACTGCAAAGGAAAAATGAAAGACTGAAACCTGAGAATATATGTAAAATATACGGTCGTATCACGTGACCAGAACTCTCTCCAATGGCAGTTCAGTATATTGGTCATATGATACAGAAGGGACACGTGACAATAATACTGCACTGCCATTGGTCTATAGATGTAAATAGCCCCAAAATCAAAATTTGGGTTATATGTCATTTTTTCCGTGCGTCTGTGCGCCTTCCAAAATTAAATAAAACAAGTTCAATTTCAGTCACATCTTTCAAAAGAAAGGTTGGGAGGAAAACTGAACATAGTGCGAAGCTCAAGAAGAAAGAACTGGACCCAGGTCAAAGGAAGATCACAGAGTTCGGAAGAACAGACAGAATTCCATCAGAATCTTCTTCTTCATACTCAGAACGGAACACTACAGAGATAGAAGAAGATGCCAGAGATAGCAGAACAGAGGAATCAGCGTACAACAGTGATTAAGCTCAGTTTTGAGATTTTAGTGATTTTTTAGAAAAATAAACAAGAAACAACAAAAAAAACGTAAAAAGAAAAACCAAAGTGAGATAACAGTGACCGATATTCTCACTTTAAACCAAAAAAATAAAAAGGTGACGGGTGTCATAGTAAATGGTTTTTAAAACCAATAATTATGTTAATTTTAAAATTAACAGATATAATCGGATTACACTGAATTCGTGGTGAAATCATAAAAACAGATTAATAAATATAGATAATGTTTTTAAGATCAATATATATTTGTTAATTAAATACTTCATAATGCAAAATCAAAAAGAAAATGTAAACAGAATCATTTAAAACCAATATAGAATATATTTTGTTAAAACTTTTTGTTAAATTGCTTGTTAAAAATAAAATTTCTTTTTCATACCTTTATTAAATGTAATTTAAGAAATGTCTTTAATAAATATGTTTGTTTAAAATAAACTTTCTTTTTCAAACCATTATTTAATCTTTCAGAATTATGGGTAATATAATGATGATGTTATGGCTGATGATTGGAGCACTCCAAACTATGGGAAATGATATTTCTAACACGGTAAAAAATATAACCAAAAAGTTAAGTGAACTGGTATATAATCAAGGCAAATTAGCTAAGGATCTAATATTGGGAAAAACCATTTTTACGTTATCTGCAGGAAAAACTTCAACAAAGAATGGAAAACTTTTAAGAAAGAAATTAAGAAAGGACTAGACGACTTAAACATATTAGAAAGGGTGAAAAAGATTATTGCTGAAATCAACTCTGAAGAGATAAAAAACAAGTTAATATTGAACACTGAGAATGTAAATGGTAATTTAGAAAAACAGATAGTGAAAACGTTAAAAAAATTAATGTCTCAAATAAATACTGAAGAATGTGAAAAGATACTAGAAAATTTAAAAGGAGATAGTTTTTTTAACATATCCGGAACACTAGTAACTAAAGAACTAAAAGAAAGCCTGAAATTTGGAAAAAAGTATAACCCGTTTTTTAAGATTGACATTAAAAAAGAAATAACGAAATTTGATGAACAAGTGAAACAAATCCTAGTGAATATTACAAAACCAGGAATATCATATATTAAGACAAAAAACGTTTTTGTAATCATAAAACTTTTGTTAAAATCTAAAAATGTGATAAAAAACGTAACACTTAGAGAAACTCTTTTGTCAATTAAAAAATCATATAGCTCAGAGAAACGAAAGTTTTTAAATTTCTTGAAAAAAAGATCTAAAACATCTGAACAACTACGGTCAGAAATAGAATGGGAAAACAGTTTTAAAACAGATGCAAGCAATATCATAGTAGCAGCAGACAAAGGAGTAGGATATGTGTGTATAGACAGGGTCGACTTATTAGAGCAATATAACAAAATTAATACAAAACAGCACTTTGGTAAAGCTAACATAACTGAAGAATGGTATATAAGAAACATCAAAACTTTTATTAAAATGCAAGAGACAATATACCGTTTGAACTAAGTAACATCATTAAATATGCAGATTTTATATGGAAAGAAAACAAAGCTGAAATTGGGACATTAAGACTCATGCCAAAAGTTTTAAAACTTAAAACCATCAACAAAGATAACGTGGAAAATTTGAATAGTAGGGGAATCAAGAGCTCAATGAATGATCCGATAAAACTTGTTCAAAAAACTTTGGACAAACTATATAACCACATGCTATTTTTTATAGAGCGAGAATTCTTGAGAATTTTTGGAGCATTATCTCCATCAGTAACTGGAGTATCAGAAGCAATCGAGAGGATAAAAAATTCAAAAACAGGAAACTGTGGAACATCAATAGAAATGGAAGGTGATTTTGGTGACTTATACTCCAATTGTAATAAAAAACTTTTAAAAAGTTGTATTATAAAAGCAGGAAAAATTGCAAAATTAGAAAGAGACTCGCTAGATTATATAATCAAACTCATGGAATGCTCAATGAGTCATTCATATTTTCATGAACCAAAAGGAATTTTTAAAACACTAGAGGGATTTTCCATGGGTGACAATTCAGCAGCAAGAGGGAGCGAACTTATACTCCAAGTCTTTGAGCTAGATATCTATAAAAGTATATACAATAGGAAACTGAACAAACACGTTAATAGATATTTACGGTTCCGGGATGATGTATTGATTCAGTTAACTGGGGAACCAGAGAAAATGCTTAAAATCATGAAGATAGTCATAACTGGATATCCAAAATGTATCCAATTTAATGTGGAATCAAGATTGATTTTTGGAAAATTTTTAAATATCAAAATCTTTAATTTCCCTGGACAAAGTAAACCTACAACAACGGTATTGAGAAAAGCAAGTTCTAAATATGATATTATCCCTTTCAACTCAAATATAAGCGAAAAATATAAAATGATGGCAGGACTACATTACTTTAATACTAATAAGACACACACTTCCTCAATTAGAGAACTGAGTAACCAAAACCAAATAGTGAAAACAATTTTACAAGAAAAGGGTTTTCCAGAAAACGAAATAAGAAAAATTAGAAAAGTTAGTAAAAAACAGCCAGAAAAACAAGAAAAGAAAAAAAGGTACCACAGTGTTTGACAATGTAAGTAAAAGACACGTGTTCGTGAAAAATGTGTTTAAAAACTCCAAACTAGATAAGGATATATATTATCTACCAGCAGAAATACCTGGAAGAAAACTAGAACAATTTATTTTCTCAATCAAAAAAATGAGAAACCAATTAGAGTTTTAATAAAGGGTTTTTTTCAAAGAACATGGACAATGACTGGAGAAATTAGGTCGAAATTAACATATATTAAACAGGTTCAATTCTGAATAAAAAACGGTTTATTCAATTCTATGCCAAAGGGTTTTGAAATAAGATGTCGGGTAGATAAGTTAAATTGAGTCATGGATCAGAATAAACTGCAAGGGAAAAGACATCGGGATTGGAAAGAACTGTAAAACTGGCATGGGTCCGGTGCACAAGGAGCACCGGACCCATGCAATATCCAGCAGGATTAAAATCCTGCTGAATATATTGTCACAGACCATGGAGCCGGTGCTCCTTCGCCTGGACGCACCAAATTGCAGTTTTTTCTAACCTAGTAAAGTCTTATTAATAACTTTATTGAGAAAGGGTTTTATACACTCAGGAAAGGGTTTTTTTAGAAAATGAAAATAACGATACAAGTCCTAGCAAAATACATTAAATGTTGGAAAAGTAAAATTTTAAGTTTACAATTATGTCTAGTTTTCAAATATAACTTTACTAAATAAAAATTTTATATTTAGAATCAGAGAAAAACTCAAAACAAGGAAAACCAATTTACTGAATATGTTAATTTCGTTATTTTCTCGAGTTAAAACATCTAACTCCCCACACAACAGGACGGCCATTCTAGGTATTGATGGAATCGAGTTAAATTAAGAAACTATAATCAGTTAAAAGAGATGGTTAAAAAAACCATAAACATTTTTTAAAAAAAGTGGTTAACTGCAGCAAGTTGGTTTTCGTAATTGATGGAGAGTGGGAGCATTTGTCAGATAGTTCATAGACTATGTCTGAGACAGGCTTGGACTGAAAGATGGAGCCATTAAATGTATCCAGAAGAAATTCTGTGTCTATACATTCTTTGGAATGTATAATTTATCCAAAGAAATATAATTTGGCGAAGTAGGATCTACTCCAGACCGTTTGACTGGTGTTTGCATCCTTCATTAAAAGCGGAAACCAATAGCAATCAATAACAGCTAATACAACTTAAAATAATAACGTGATAAAAAGTAAAATGGAATAAACTGGAGGTTCGTGGGAAGGAAAGAATGCTAAAAAGAAAGGAGTATTAAACTACTAAAGAATGGAAATGAGTATAAATAATAAATAGAGAACTTCAGTGATAATTTAATCTACACGAGAAAAAGAGAACTACAATGGAATGGAAATAAAATTTAAATAAGTGATAACTCTATACTACAAGGAAAAAGTGAAATCCAAGAGTTAAACTTGATCAAAAGTTAAAGTGCAGCATAATAAACTACAATAACTGTCTGTAGAAAATTGATGGAATAAACATGGTCAAAATTGTCAGTAATATAAAGTTTAGAACAGGATTTAATAATCTAATATTTTCAGAGAATGAAGTATCCTTGTAGATTCTTCATACAAGGATATTGTAAAAATGGGAGTAATTGTCCGTTCCTACACCCAGAGATAACACGAGATCAACATGGAAATGTTCTTAAAACGTTTAAAACGATTTGAAAGGAGCAACAAATAATAGATCAGAAAATAGGTGAATATCAACAGTGATTTTAGAAATTATAGAGAAAATGATGTAAAAGGAAAACATATAACAGGGGGAATAAATGTGCCAATTTAAAAATTTTTTCGTAAAAAGTCGTAATCTCAAGGCACAAAACAAAGAATTTATGAACAATAAATTTAAATTTTTGAAACAATATCTGGAATTGTAATTAACAATATGATTTAAAAATATTAAAGTGACGTCGATAAAACAACAAAATGGGGCATAAAAATTAAAATTTTTAAAAGGTTTAATAGAAATAATTTTAATAGATATGCAGAAAGAAGAGATTGGGAGGAAACCAGGAGATCAGACAGGAGGAGATCAGAAAGAACGAACACCAAGCAGGAATTACCAAGTAGTTACACCCCAAAGATGGAGGAAAAAGGAAAATCCTGGGATAAAGCCTACCAAAGCAGTAAAAATCCTACAAGTGAAAGGTAGAATAGGGTTTTTTAAAAAAAAGTAAAGTGGAGCTTAAAAACAGAAGCATGGGCAATTTTGAATATTGTATTAAAAGATACAACAATGAAAAAGTGGAAAACGTGATTGACTAAATCAAAACAAAAAAAGATTAAAATAAACGCTAAATAACAAAAACTACAAGTTTACTTAGTTTTTAGAGAAAATGGTTTATGACATAGATAATTTGCTGGATTGATGGATTGTCAGTTCCTATTCGTATTTAATACAAATGATTACAGGTTAACACTTTATTCTCACGATTTACCATTATTAAGGGAGAAATAGCAACGGTCGATGAGAAACTTATTAATTGTTATTAATTGTTATTTATTTTGATTAATTTTATATTATTTGATAAACGTTACGGCGGGATGAGAAATGTCATATTTAATTGTTTTAGTACAGCAATAACATAATTGATCAAGTTATTTTTGATTATTTAGTTTAAAAATGGTAAAATAAGTTGATATGGGATTTTTTACTAATCTTAATAATTATTCATATTTTTAAATAAATGTTGTTTAATGTTTACTAATTTCCAAGGTGGGAAAAGGATGTCAAACTTCATTATTCTCATTATTTACATAAATGTTTTGTAAGGAATTTTCTAATATTTCGGGATTTGACTGAATAATTTGGATTTTTGGGTTCTTTATAAAAACTGGTAAATTTAGATGTAATAAAGAAAAGCTTTTAGTTATTATTAACAGGATAAGTTAATTGTTAAATTAATAATTAAGTGATTAAAACATTTAATATGCAGGATGAGCCTAAGATCGAAAGAAAAACAGAATACTACAACTCAAGAGATAACAGTTGTGGATAAAATCTCTAACGTGAGAAGAGAAAACAATCACGAGAAGAACAAAAGAAATGCAGTTGAACTTAATGATTCAAAGGAGAAGAGAAACCGCTCTAAAGCGGAGGTCAAAAATGAGGGTTCAAGGAAGACAAAAGTGATGAATACCAGTTTAATCGAAAGTGATGATGAAGAGACGACGAACATAAACGTAAAATCAAAGGTGATAGCAGAACATTCATCATCTGAGAAAGATTCAGACGACAATTTTCCTAAAACAAACAAAGTAGGACGGATTTCCTGCGTCTGTTTATATAACACATGGGACCCAGAGATAATGAGATGCAGGACATGTGGCAACTTCTCACACACAGCATGCTACGGAGGAAGTTTGGAAAAGGATCACACATGCGTTCACTGTGCATTAACCATGGGAGTTAACTGCAGGAACAAGGAGATACAAGAACACTTTGATGTTGCAGACAGGAAAGAGAGGACGCACAGCGACAAACAGAAATTCGTGTTTAAACAAAACATGAAGCGGGTGTTAAAGTCCATTCTGAACCAAGAACATGTTACTTGCCACCCTGATAAGGTACCCAACATAGAATATCTGAAGATAAGGTTCGGTTTTTCCACTTCTTATGCTTCAAAGATATCTATCATCGAAATTTGAATTGTTATCATTTTGAAATGTACAATGAAGAAAGACTTGCCAGAAGAAGGAAGGGGGCGAAGAATTAATAATTTTTAGTAAAAAGTCTGTATCTTTAAAGTTTTTCGGCAGGCAACTAGCTGATGATTTGAACGATTAAAACGATCTATGATTTTCTATTTCTTTCAGATATGATGATTATGCATTATAGTATCACTTTTTTGACAACGTAACATTGAAAAATTTTCATGAATTAGACTTATAAAACATAATGAATATATATTCAACATCAAAGCACAAATATAGGGTTGCTAATTTTCCTTTTTCCTTTGTTGAATTTGTAATTTTCCCCGTTCATCATTGCTCTTAACTTTTTTTCATTTTCATGCCTTTTTTTTTGCCATTTTTACATCCTTCCTTGCAACTGAACCAGTAAGTGGTCTATTTTATTTTTTCACGATATATTTGGCGGGCCACTTGAGATTATGCTTCCAAAACCTTTCAGAAAATCAAAATTGTCTAAATATTTAAAATCAGAATCAACTTTATTATTGAAATACATATACACCCCAGACCATTTATTGGATATCTGGAATAAATGACGAATTAATTTTCTGTCGTCTATTAGATTCCATGTTTATTGGGACACCCGAAAATTTATCCTAACAAAAGCGACCCATTTGGCAATGTTTGTATAAAGCTATTATTTCGTAAATATTGTGAAAGAAAAATGTCTATAATAATGTTGTTAGGTGAATATGGTTTATTATTTAGTCTGGCCAATCCTACCAGGGGAATTAATCCAAATCCCAATATAGTTCAGGAGAAACAACATTAAATAAATTACTTATAATATATTTAGTATAAATATATGGTTTATTCTATATATAAACATATATTAATATCCAGGAGTACATGTTCTCGTGCTTGAGCAAGGAGACTGCAACGCCTGGATTCCGGTTTTCCTGTTCTCGAATTTTCCTCATAATTCTCTAGCATTCTTTACTTTCATTTGCTGCTACAATATCTTGTTAAAGATTATGTTGTTGTCATTATAGACTTGTGAATACCGAGCCTTAAAGGGACTGTAAGCGTAATTTCAAGTGAGCCTCCATGCAAAGATGTCAATGACTGATTCACAACGGTAACCTTAAAATCTTTGTTTGATTAAAAATGACTAAGATATCAATGTTTATAATTTTGAAAACTGATTAATTTGAAGCGCGGTTTCTCACTAAGTGAATTTCACATTTTAATCACATGAAAACATAAAAGTAAAACTAAAATATCTTCCACATTGACCAGAAAAGGGTTTAAAGGGACTGTAAAGGAAAAATGAAAGGGGGTATAGGATGAAACCCGAGAATCTCAGGCGTTAGACGATACATATAATCTGATGTTCCTGTCTCGAGAAATTGATATAAAACTGTTTCAAAGTTATACCAAAACGTATATGTATATGTAAGATTTTGTATAAGAATTTTAGTTTTAAACAGGTCATATTTAACAAATACGCAACCAATCTGAAAACAACAATATCCCAGAGGAGCCTGAGAATCTTTAGTTTGCTCCTATTATTATTTGAATTTAATACTTTTTGATTTTTAATAGACTTATGTCTAGCCGGTCACTCCCTTTAACATGAAAAATTAGACCACAAATTTTTAAATATTGCTGTTTCTTTACGAATAGATATTTAGTATTATCGATTAGACCAACAATCATAAAAGAACTGCTGTAGAATGAAAACCTTTGATATTTCAAACTACGAATTCAACATGCAAAACCTTGAAAGATTACTTCACTTTACACTTTCAGGTCTCATACGAATCTTATACAACATCTTACATTTATACGTTTTGGTATAAATTTTATACAGTTTTATATCAATTTCGCGAGACAGGAACATCAGAAAGAACTCTTATATGTCTCAATCAACTCCTGAGATTCTTAGGTTTCAGCCTATACCCCCTTTCATATTTCCTTTACAGTCCCTTTAAAAGGACTTTACGCGTAATTTCAATTGAACTTTCATTTGATGATTTTAAATCCCCGATTTTTTACAGAAACTCATATAGATTCAATTTCATTCACTCTTCTCAAGTCTCTTATTTGATCATTTTATTTTGAGTGTCCAGTTGATATATTAAATATATTACAAAGTTCGCATTTAGACGAGAATAAAATATCCAGTGTCCGAATTTAATGAATTTAAGCCACGTCTCCAATACCCCAAAAACAGGTTTCAATTGATCCCCGGCTTAAATCTTAGTAATATTAAGACTAGAGTGGCATGTCTTTTGTCTGACCAACTTGTCTGGGATGATGGAGAATTTCTTATTTTTCTGCCAAGAAATTGAGTGAAGTCCTTTTTTAGTTTTTACTTTCTGCAAATAAGTATTAACCAAAAGTATAGAGAACTGACCTTGTTTTCATCTTTCACTTATTTTAACGCTTGTAACAGTAAAAAAATATAACCGACTCTGGCGTGGAAAGACGTCACATAGTTCCGCAGTTAATTTTCAGATAAAAATAGTAATACCCTAGTAATTCTAAATCAGAGGTTAAAAGCCGTGTATCGTTGTAATAGTGACTCGGAAATACCACTCAATCAATGAAGGAGAACTTGAACCATTTTAAACCCTCTCGTCAAAAATTGAAACTTTCATTTTACAAATATTTTAACAATTCCATTATATCTAGGGTTGGGCGTGTTCCTAATTTTTAAAGATTTTTCCGTTCCGTTCGTTCACGTAAAAGAACGATCGTTCCCTTGCAACGACGCCCAGTCCTAATTATATCTCTAAAATACTTACAACGACGCCCAGTCCTAATAATATCTTTAAAATACTTACAACGACGCACAGTCCTAATTATATCCTTAAAATACTTACAACGACGCCCAGTCCTAATTATATCTCTAAAATACTTACAACTATTACTGTAATGCAACCTTTAATAAAACTAGATTTAAGATTTTATTGAAAAATTAAAATATGACGTTTTGCTTATCTAGCAAATTAAGTTTTACATGATTATATTAATTTCTGATTCATTCAATTTTTAACCTAAAAATGTTTTAACAAATTATGTTTAATCCAGTTCTTTCCTTGAATGGTTGAGCTGCAAGAAAATCCGTAAACGTCAGCTGATATTCCTCCGAATATAACTGATAAGAATCCTCCCAGGTATAGGGTCATTAACCAAATACAGGTTATCTTATTCTAAATAAGAATACTAAAATTTATCTAAGATATATTTTAGCTATGTTTATATTGCAACAGTTTCATACAGAGTGTCTCAAAACACATGAGTTAGTGAGTCACTAAATGTGAGAAATCACATTTGGAACTAAACAGTTTTCAAAATTATATTTACATTCATATCTAATTCATAATTATTAGGAAAAGCTTTCAAGGACCATACCATTGTGAATCCGGCAATGTCATCTTTACATAAAGGGTTACTTGAAACTAAGCATTTTAACCTCGTTAAAATAAGACTTAGTCAAATAGTACTACTGTTAGAAATAACTAAAAAAAGGGATTCTTAAGACATAGAATTGTATTATTTCAATATAGATCGAGAGAAAAAAGAAGTGGGAAAACATTAATATTTGATGGAAACAAATCAAAAGTAGACTTTTTACAGTAAACAATGCAGGAATCATAAAACTGTCGAATAGGTAGACGACTGAAGTTTTAATTTAAAATAGTCCAAGTAACATGATACAGAGCAACTGGACATTGTAAACAGAACCAAGTTGATTTTAAAGCTATTGGTAAAACTGTTTTTTTTTAAAACAAAAATACACACAAGATTGTTATAATGTCGTCTTCTTGTTCCACATCTTTATGGGCCCCACTATACTAACCAAGATATCCTCTGAGCTTCCGATTCTCCGTGCACAATCCAGCATTCCTAAATATCCACAGAGAGATGCACTTGCTACTCCTGCTCCTATTAGGACCAAGGATACAACGCAGACTGGCACTGTTTCAAGTAGCAATTCAAATCCAGGAATTGGTCCTGAAGAACAGGTCCATCTTTAGTTTTAATAAATGAATTTGAATCCGAATTGTTTTCGGTTTCAATGGGATTGCCATTGTCCTTACAAGTGACCCTCCATTTAGAGAAAAGGGCATGCATGCGATTCACAACCGGTACCCATGATATACCTTAATCTGATGAATAATATGAAAGGTTTTTCTGCCATATAATTTGTTTAATTCTAATAATTTCTCCATTGTTTTGAAAAAAATCATTTTTGAAGAGAATCCACAAATGAAAAAATAACTGTTTTTAATATGGATTTCTAATACACATCAGAAAAAGGTTTGTGAGCACTGTTGTGAATCTGACATGCCACTCTATTAATGGAGAGTCCCATGAAATTACGCCTCTACAATTTACATCTTTTATCATGTTTTAAACAAATTATATAACATAAAACTGATATTATTCTAATGTAATAATTCCATATTTTTTTAGTAAAAAAGTCCTTATATCTTTGCAACTTTATAATATTTCATACTATGAATTCCGTAAGATTAAACAATCTTTGTTTGCAATATTAATGATATAAATAATAAACGGAGTCTAAACACTTTTATTTATTGTGAACCCATTTCAAAAGTTAAGCAAAGAATATTTTAATATAAAGAATTAGTGACTTTCGTTAATAATAAATTGTCATTCTTTTCAGAAGTTTAAATAAAAAAAAGTCATAGGACTCTTCGACGATTTAACCCTCCAGATCCTTGATTAGATCGTAAGAATCTTTTATTATAAAAATTCATAAATCATTGTAATAATTTATATGTTATTATCCATATCATTTTTTAGGAAATAAAGAGTTTCTCTGCATTATCGGTTTTGATTATGAGGGTTATCCCGTTGTCTATCTCATTATTGAGAATCTGGCAGCTATCCGACAACAACATTAAAGTGCTTTTTACCATGCTTAATAACCACATTCAGTTAAGCCATTTTAACAGTATTTGTGTTAAAATACTTATTTCAAAAAGATTTGAGTAAATAAATAGTGTTCACCCCCCCCCCCCACACATACATATATGTACTTCATGATAGCGCCATCTAGTGTGTGAAATGTTTTTAAATCTATACAAGTCTACCTTTACGCAAGTACATATAAATCTATATCTATATCTATATTTACTCTAATCAACAACCCCTACCCAGCAGGAAGCAAGCCAATGAAGAGGAAACTCCTCCAAGGATAAGAAGTTTACTAGTTGAGAACCCGTAATCCAGCAGTACACCCACCACAGGGCTGGTTAGAGAATATAACAGAGCAAATATCATCATTATACCTCCAGATTCGGCAGGAACCAAACCAAACTAAACAAAAATCAGAGTTGAGCTGGAAACTCTTGTATAAAGTGGATATCGAGATCAATGCTTGACCTTGCTAATCGTTAGATTGCTTAAATATTTATTTGATTTCCCGCTTGAATAAAATAAAAAAATCAGAGCTGGGAATTTTTGTATTGAATATCAGTCCAGGAATTCAGTAGCTGAACTTGAGATCAAGTGGGAAGATTAAAAAAAAACCTTAAATCTGGGAGTCCTTACGAAATAAATCCACCAATGATAGCATTTCACCTCTGAAAAAATTCTGCGGCCAAGATTAAGCCATAAATTTGGAGCTCACGCTCCTAAACCTAGAAATTCGAAGAGTTTTGCAATATGAATTCACTTTCAAATAATACATCTATTTAAAAGGACAGCAGACGTAATTTCAATTTACCCTCTTGACATAGAGTTTCAAATCCGATTCACTGCGGTACCTTTAACAGCTTTGTCTGGTCAATAATGCATTAAATATCCATGATATCTCTTTAATTGTGGTTTTGATATAATTAATTTGCGGATCTCTCTCTTTATAAACGTATAATGGAAGACAATGTGAGAAACAACCCTTTTAAAGTAAAAAACCACAATATCTTCCACATATTTGATTAGAGAGATCAGATAAATGTGAATCAGACATGCTCCACTTTTTTAAAAGAAGGTTACTTAAAATCACTTGATATAACCATTCCTTCAAAAGATGGTAAAGACGCCATTGGGAAATGCCGCCATAGGGAAACACTCCTGTATGCCGAGTCCATTAGCACCTGATCCAATCAGGGTTCAGTCATGTGTTTGTTGTCTATTCTGAACCAATAGAAATAGTTTGGTGGTAACGTCTATCTTTCTATCTATCTCATTATCCAATTAGAGATGTGAATCCTTCAATCAGCGCTATCAGTAAATGGAAATATTTTCTTCTGCTGAAACTATAGTGGAAACGCCACAGAAGGTGCTTAGAAAAATGGTTTAACGTTTGCTCCATGTAAGTGAAAAAAGAATGACAGTATACCTTCTCGTTGTTACTTAGGAAGAGGTGTTAAATAGTACAGTTGTAAATTGGACATCCCACTTCTTTTAAATATAAAGTAAATTTATTATCCTATACCGCCGTATACAGATGTTGTTCCAAGGAAGCAGAAAACCAATTGTTTACATTTCCAATAGTTAGAAGGGCCAGTATATAATCAGGTATTCCAGAACATACCAGGATATCTTTCCAGCTACATTCGGAACTGAAATGCACGAAAATGAAGGGCCTTGCACTGTATTTATTTCTGTTTGATGAGACCCAAAATGCAGTATAAATTACAATTTCTCTGGCTTAACATCTTTCCATTGCAAAACTGATATATTTTAATTAAAAAGAAAAACCTCTCAACGAAGTTGAAGTTTTAATATAATTGGACTCATAGATAAATTGTGGGATTGGGAGATGAATATTACATATAGACAGTTTGATTTCTTAGTTAACTCTTTGAGGGAGTGGTAGCTGGGGGGGGGGGGGGGGAAGTGTTTTATGAATAAAGAAAAAAGAAATTAAATTATTTACCAAGTATTTTCTGAATTTTGTTTCTTACAGGAGCAGAATACAGCAACCAGTAATCCTGGGACCAGATTTTAGGAATAACGAGAAGTAGCTGAACCGCACAGACATAGTTCAACCGTTTCTCTTTATGCATTGTTTCAGGCTGAACATGGCTCTAAACTTGCATGATATGAACCGGTACAAGGATTTACCGGTCTAGTTAATAGAAAAGAAAAGATCAACCATCATTCCCGTGGAAATCAAGGCCAAGTCACCTTCAAGTCACTTGTCTAATGTGAATCAACATCTCAAGGACTAGGCCAGTGACCAAAGCCAACTCCCCACTGCACATTTATAAGAGACGCCTGGACTAGTGACTAGTCCATCTCGGTACTAGTCCAGTGTGGTATGTTCATATTTATTTCTAATATTATTCTTTAATTAGAGCTGTTTAGAATAGACAAGTCCATTCCCCTTAACAGAAAATTGGTATAGTTGTACTCGTTCCGACCAGTCTAGACTGCTCAGTTTAAAGTGGACCCAGAACGTACCGACCAATCTAGACTGCCCAGTTTAAAATGGACCCAGCACATGTACTGACCAATCTAGACTGCCCAGTTTAAAATGGACCCAGCGCATGTACTGACCAGTCTTGACTGCTCAGTTTAAAGTGGACCCAGCGCACGTACCGACCAATCTAGACTGCCCAGTTTAAAGTGGACCCAGCATGTACCTACCAATCTAGACTGCCCAGTTTAAAGTGGACCCATCACGTACCGACCAATCTGACTGTCCAGTTTAAAGGAGACCCAATGTAGCACGTACCGACCAGTCTAGACTGCCTAGTTTAAAGTGGACCCAGTGCAAATACTGACCAATCTAGACTGCCCAGTTTAAAGTGGACCCAGCGCACTTACTGACCAATCTAGGCTGCCCAGTTTAAAGTGGACCCCGCAGGTGCTGACCAATCTAGACTGCCCAGTTTAAAGTGGACCCCGCAGGTGCTGACCAATCTAGACTGCCCAGTTTAAAGTGGACCCAGCACGTACCGACCAATCTAGACCACCCAGTTTAAAGTGGACCCAGCACGTACCGACCAATCTAGACTGCCCAGTTTACAGTGGACCCCGCATATAACGACCAATCTAGACTGCCCAGTTAAAAGTGGACCCACCACGTTTTATGCAACAAATTTTACCATGTCTTGCTATTCATTAAATCGGGTTCCTGATATTACCATAGATAAACCCAGGGAACAGAAAGGCAAAGAAAACCCTTGGTACAAGGGCACATCTAAAGGGGGTGGGGGGGGGGCCTGTTTGACTTCCACCAGCTCCTAATCCCCCCCCCATGATTTTTATTTCCCTTTTAACAAAAAATTGATCTTTTACAATGTAATTCATTTGTAACCCTATTTTTACACAAGTAACTAAATGTTTAATTTATCTGTAATATGATATTGTTAAATAAAAGCAGTAATCTCTGGAAAGGTGTATGTATGTCCAATCATAAATCTTAAACTTCTTAACCGATCTGCCTCAAATTTTGATTGGGGAAGAAGAACCACGTTTATGTTATAAGCTTGGATTAGCAATTCTAATTTTACTTTAATAGAGTTTACAGGCAAAGCTGGATTTCCAAGCTAGGGAATTATAACTCAAATTTACATGATAACACTAGTTAGGGGATTTTCAAAAGGTCTTAACTGTTAAAGATTGTGTTTCGTGGGACATCTTGCAGCCCGCCCCCCCCTAAAAACCCTAAGTTGCGCCTAGGCCTGTATATGTATATAAAAGACCACCAAGGGACGGGCCAGCCACCATTCCAATTCCATAAAGAGCATCTAAAGTCGACTGAACAACAAGCAGTTTATTTTTTTTTTATTTATTTAATTTATTTAAAGGGACTGTGCAAAAAAGCAGTTTAATCATTTATTTAAAGGGACTGTAAACAAAGTTATAAGTGACCCTTCATTTAAAAAGTGGCACTGTCCGATTTAAATTGGTATTCGTTAAATTAAGTTTAATTTAAGTTGAAATTTTATTATTTTCCATTTTGTTCTTTTTAAAGGTTTTTTTTGTGGATTTATGCTGCAAAGTTGAAGCAACGGAAGTTGAGAGAATTGAACAATTTTATCAAAATCTGACAAGTGGAAGTGGGTCAAAACAAAGATTTAGTTTGTTACAGGAAGTTTGTCTGAGGACTCAGGCAGTTAGTATTACAGCCCGGTTTTAGGCCTAAAGGGAGGACTTTGGGTATATAGGAAAAGTCAGAAAATTTTAACAGCCTCAGACCAATACTTTTTGAGTTATGTAAAAAAATACAGGGGGGTCAAATTGACCCCCCCCCCCAGCAGGAATAGGGTTAAGGTTTACGACATTGTCTTGCTGCAAAGATATTGGGATTAAAAAATCTGAGTTTGTGGCAAAGACTATATATTCCTTTATTATTATTTTTAAAAATGTAATAGCTCGTAAATCTGTTGATTTTTACACATACATAATGTATATGCAATGCATATGCAAAGAACGTATGCAGACTTGATAGGGGAGGGGGGGTCAGGTGGGAGGTGTAAAAAGGTATTTTCAGTTTTAATAGGGGTTTACTGGGAAGAGATGTAAGCCCCTAACCCTCCCTTAGGGCGATGTCAACACTATTATTTTTCATTGACATTTTTTAAATATCTTAAAAATCTGTAAGTATGGTTTTATACCTAAAGGATACGCTGAACTAACCACAATTGCTTCCCCCACAGAACTAATTGTTCGGAATAATAAAGAAAACCAAAAGTATAGAAGAGGATGCTTAATATAGACAAGACACCTGAAATAAAAAATCATTTTTGTTAAAAAGACTGTACACAAAATTTTTAGTGAACATCTGTGCAACGTTGACTATGCACAATTTACATTAACGGTACCCTGGAAACCTGTATGTGATCAATAAATTGTCGATAATATCGCCTTTTTTATAGATTGAAAAGTTATTTTGTTGATTATTACGATAGGTCTACCTGCTGTAAAAACGCCCAAGTTAAATTTGAAGAGAAATCACAAATCAAGGTGCTAATGCAGGGAAAGTTAATTGCAGTTGCGTTTACTCTGCATACATATTGAAACCAGTTCTCTCTGGGCGGAATTTGTAAACAAGAATAGATGCATCAGTGTTCGTCTAGTATCCGAGGAGGGTGAAAGCATTTAATTTTGAAAATTTTGAAAATTCACATAATAGTTTCCTATGACCAGAATATTTCATAGATTATTTTTGTAAAAATTGATTCCATGTCAGGCTGTGACACCCGTCTTGTGTTTACTTTTCCGCCCAAAGACAGTACGATGCAGTACAAAAAATGCGCACACCTCTGAAATAACTTTCCTTGCATTAGTACCTTGTCACAAATGAACATATGATGAGTTTTCAAAATTAAAAAAATTCATATTTAATTCATTCTTGATCAGACAACGCTTTTAAGGGTACCGTTGTGATTCGGACATTGCCACCTTTGCACGGAGGGTCACTTGAAATTTCGCTTACAGTCCCTTTAATTTATAAAGAAATATAGATTATAATCTTTTATAATTAAATGATTTTTATTAAAATATTATTATATTATAAAATATTATTATTATTATGATTTTTTTTACAATCCCTACATTAAGATCCAAATGTTTATTAAGAAATTTAAAAATTTTCATAATGCCAAAACTTTTAGGTTTTGGAATTCAGTAAAATCGAATCAATATCTGATTTACAAAGGTACCCTTGAAACCTTAATCTTATCTAAAATGTTATATGTTATATAATGAAGATAATGTTATTTTTTTTAACTTGAAAAGTGTTTATTTCTGTGAATTTCTCAATTATTTCCTACAAGCAAGTAATGCGCAAAAGTCATTAAATGAAAATAAACAGTTTAAATAGATAAAACATGGATATCTAGTTTGTACTTGATCAGACAAAGCTTCTAAGGGCACCGTTATAAAGCGGGCGTTGGCATCTTTACATGGAGGGTCACTTAATATTAAACTCATAGTCACTTCAAGGGGTTCCAACCAATTCTTTATTTTTTTTAAACATTCCTTTCTTTTACTATGCCAAATTGTAATCCTGGGAGAGGATGTATGCAGAAAACGAACCAAGAAAAATATCTTTTTTTGGTCATTTTTTCCTGAAACTTTTCATATTATAAAAATGTTCATGTACGTAAAGATACAACCCATTCAGTATTTAAGAAATTTATCCAATGCAAACTGCATGAGAAAACTAGAGTTTCATCAGTTTACAGCAGTGGAATCATGGACTGGATATAAAAAAAATGTCAGTGAATATGTTTTTAAGTTGTGACTCTCCATAAAAAAAATTTCTTACCCAAAAAGAATATTTCCAAAACCACCAACAAATGAAGCTGCGGCAAAAGTTGTCTTTGCACTGTATACATTTATCTTAAGGAAAGCTTTTATAATTTTATATCATATATATATGTTTAATAATATGTTTAATAATAGCTTTTCTGTTTATACCAACGATTTTATAGTATAGTATTTGTACTGAATGATAACTAGATTAGGCCAAAATCTCTTTATATCCTTGAGCAGTAAACTGTCCTAAGTATACACTTGGGCTGTGTAGTGGGTAGACAGGTAGTGAACTTCCATTAAGGTCCAAATTTTGTGTGGGACCTCACATGAGCCCAGAGAAGATTTATGGACCATCAAAATAGGAAATAATTTTCCGGAAAAAGTTTACTTTTTTTGAAAATGTGCCAATTCGAATAAAAAATTCGTCAACTTGAAATCTTCATCTCATAGAAAATGTGGAAGATTAATTTCTCCATTGTTTCTTATAATCAAGAAATGCACCATTCACTTAAGCAGAAAACCCACAAATAGAGATTGGCATCGTTTTATTGAACAAAATAAATATTTCCAAAAAGGGTGTCGTTCAGAAAGGAAAATAACGAACGATGGACGAACGAAATGGATCGACTATCTCTTTGCTAATGGAATGAACTATTTTATTGAACTTTTTTTAGAATCATTTTAAAAACTTACCAACTTGGAACAAAATGGTGTTACAGCCAGAGAAGTTATGAAACCGGATCCTAATATTTACAATGCTTTTTCAAAATATAATGTGGAAAATAACGATTACTTAATTTTGGAGTGAAAAGGATGACTTGACTTATTTCACTTGCTACGTTGTTTTCAGGCAATTCGATTTAAGAAGACTTAATCTGGAGCAGTTATTAAATCTAAGAAATGTTGTTATTTTTCGCTCTCAGTCTTTTTATTTTCTGAAAACAGATACATTTTAAATTAGTTTCAAGTCTTCATACTCCATTTGTTTTCTGACAGGCTTTGAAAAAAAAACTTTTCTCATTTTTCAAAATAAAAAAAATTCGCTACCCATTACGATGCTTGCTTTTGATACATCTACATTTCGAGACAAAGCCTAAATAGATAAAAAAAATAATTAAAGGTATATTTAAAAATAAAGTTTTAATTAAGCATTTTTTTCCCTTTTACCTGTAAATAATAACAAATTAGGGATCTTTATATATCAATGAAACTGATTTCTGGGCAAACACGCTTATTTTCTAATCTATTCATCTTTGCACGCAAAATTCAGATTTCAAATATATAGTGATTAGAAAATTCAAGTTGTCGCAAGTGATCAGTTTGTTCTTCGAATCGTTTCATTTAATTATCATATATCAAAAGTGAATGATCTACAAGCTGAAAACGATATGGTTAGAAGGTTTCAATAAAAACTACAATTTTAGAATGTGAGAAATGACACGCCTGCAGAAACGTAAACAAAGAAAAACCAAAAATATTGAAAAACCAACCAACCAATTCTGATTATAAAAAATATTAAAAAAAACCAACCAACCAATTCTGATTATAAAAAAAAAACATTCACCTCCGAAGGATAAATAGGGTTTAATATAGTGTAGGATAGTCCACCCAGTAGACTGCCCCAGCAGACAAGGACAAAATTTAATATGTTCCGCCATGTTGTCTTCATTATTTTCTGTAATAATTTATCTATTCTTGTTTATTCTTGTTAACTGAGGATAATTTAAAGTGACATGTCTGATTCACAACACGCCGGTACCCTTTTTACCTACATCATACATGTGATGAAGGTTGAATGAGATATCCTTGTTTATCTATCTAAAAATTGATTATTTTCAATCGTGGTTTTATTGAAAAAAATATATATTAAAATCCACAAATAAAAGAGAAAATCTACGAAATCCTAATAATATGTCTTTATTCAATTTAAGATGTTCGAAACATAACTACTTGCTGTGGGTAAAAGTCATAGAGAATAGAATATATATTAGAGGGGAATTTAAAGAATCTCTCGGTATGAATTTTTTCAGTCCCTTTCAGCCTGAAAGGGAGTTCAAAGTGTACAAATCATGTTCACAAATTATATGCAGTAGAGTACATTAATACAGTATGTTCCCTAGACTATCCATTTCAATTTCGAATTNTTAAAATAACATGATATGTTAAAATAACATGATATGTTAAAATAACATGATATGTTAAAATAACATGATATGTTAAGAATCTAAACATAAATAAAACCTACACTGTACACTGTCAAGAGTTGATTTGTAATATTTCATTTGGTTCTACTGCATCCTTATATAGTTTGTCTATGGAAATAAGGGAAGCAAGATTTTTCTACGGGAAACAGATCCTTATAAAGTTTGTGAGTACGTTTTTTTAAAAATATTATTGTCAATAAGTAATATCTAGTTTTAAATTAAACATGGATCTTGATAAGTCTGGCATTGTTTTTCTGTTTAAACCCTTTTTGTTTGCTTCGTGCTATACACATGGAAAAGTTCCTGGTTAAGATTTAAATGTAGATTCAGAAAGTGTCACTTTTTTGGATAAATTAAAATTAAACTTTCTGTTCGACATTTTTACTGTACGCTGTCAAACTCATATGTTCTACTGTTCACAATATTGTACATTATCACAGTGTCGTAATGTATGCTTGTTAGTATGTTAGTTTTTCTTAAATCTTTCTTTACCAGTAAAATAAAATAGTGAAAATAATTTCATCTTTATAAGCATTGACTGTTAAAAGAAAAATGTAGAGAATGTAGACAAGACAGGGAATTTGAACTGTGTTTGACAAATTTTTAAACCTGGATTTTTGTTTTAATGGTGAAAATTAAAGGTAACAAAGTTGGAAATAAACTAAGTTCACAATGCTTTGTCTTGAGCAACATGCAATTAAAGTAAACTTGCACCTAGGTTTATTAACTTTGTTCTTTTTTTAAACATTTAACAAACTTCCAACATCTTTAAACTTAGGAATATTTTTTGTTATTTACTCTTCTTCAATCAAGCCTCCTAGGGGAATATTTAGGCATAAAATAAGTAAAGCAAATGTTCAGTATAAACAATTTTTGTATTTGTAAAACCTAGAATTTTTGTGGAATTTTTATTCCGTTAATGCAACAAAAGACCGTTAACAATTTCAGGAACAGTTAATACTGTAATATGCTCTGCTGTTAACAATTTTATAAACCGTTAATATTGTAAATAACCGTTAACAGCTGCGCCGTTAAAGATTTCTCAGACAGTTAACGATTTTTTAATAATGTATTATACAGTTAACGGCTCCAGCCGTTAATGGTTTTTCGGATTTTTTCCGTTAATGCCGTTAATAAAATTAGTATTGTTAACTAACAGTAATTACAAAAAGGCAAATACCGTTAACGGAAAGAACGTTCCGTTCTTAAATTAATGGCTAACTGAAATTTTTATTTTTTAATAGTTAAGGAACTAACCGTTAACGAAACGGCTAGAAAAAATTTGGAACGCGCCCAGCCTTATCCCTAGAATCATTTTTTCAGTTGATAGATTTCCGTCAGAGTTCGAAAATTTTCAAGAATTTGACTTTTGCTCCAAAGTACACACCTGATATAGTGGATCTAGAGTGTTGAATACTAGAATATTAATAGAACTGGGAGATTGTTAGATATATCACGTGACCCTAATTAGAAATATTAAGGTTCAAGGGAGTGTTTACTACTCTTGAAAGGACGTATCTGGAACAAATCAAATTGTGAATATTATTATTTCCGCACATGCGCTAATTACACGAAATGATTTGACGCAATTAGCGCAAAAAAAATTTGCATTGGCCATTCATCCCCCCCACCCCAAAAAAAATTCTCCTCAATATGGTAAATCTGATTTATTTCTTGGTGTAAAATAACAGATAATTGTTCTTTAGTAATGTGTTTTTAAAATTCAATATCGATGCAACAAGTGACATTAATATTGATGTATTACTTTCAACACATGTTTTCTATTGTACTAAATAATTAGTTCTACGTACATTGCGACTAATTCTTCAAAAATAAATTGGTTTAAATTATTAATGTTTTTAACTAACTTTTTTATTTCATTTATTGGGAATTAATTATATTTTATGTTTGTACTTATTTGATTGTAGTTAACATTTTTGCAACTCATAAATTGGTAAAAAAAACACTTGACAATAGCATCCCCCCTTTTTAACCTTTTCAAAGCTGGAAGTGCGCCCCCCCCCTTCCAATTTTTTGCTTTGATTTTTAATTCTGAGCTTTTAAAATCAACTAATTCGTAGATTTTTTTTATGTACATGCACAATGTGAATTTGTTAATATTTTTACCAATGGTATATTCATAAAAGAACGATAGTTTAAGGTGTGTATATAAAATGAATCCTTGTATATAAAATTTAACCTAAAAAATCTGGTAAAGTAGATTTATCCCTGTATAATCATTTATACTTAATATATCTTATATAATATATCTGTTAGGAAATGTAAAGGTAAAGTGTAAATTATCTGAGCTATAGGAATTCTTGAATCATCTGAGCTATAGGAATTCTTGAATCATCTGAGCTATAGGAATTTTTGAATCATGAGCTATAGGAATTCTTAAATCCTCTGAGCTATAGGAATTCTTGAATCGTCTGAGCTACAGGAATTTTTTGATTATGAGCTATAGGAATTCTTAAATCATCTGAGCTATAGGAATTCTTGAATTATCTGAGCTATAGGAATTCTTAAATCCTCTGAGCTATAGGAATTCTTGAATCCTCTGAGCTATAGGAATTCTTGAATCATCTGAGCTATAGGAATTCTTGAATCATCTGAGCTTTCGCAATTCTTGAATCATCTGAGCTATAGGAATTCTTGAATCTTCTGAGCTATAGGAATTCTTAAATCATCTGAGCTATAGGAATTCTTGAATCCTCTGAGCTATAGGAATTCTTGAATCATCTGAGCTTTAGGAATTCTTGAATCATCTGAGCTGTAGGAATTCTTGAATTATCTGAGCTATTGGAATTCTTGAATCATCTGAGCTTTAGGAATTCTTGAATCATCTGAGCAGTAGGAATTCTTGAATTATCTGAGCTATAGGAATTCTTGAATCATGGATAACAAGATCAAGGTGTCGATCTTTTTTATCTGCAGATTAATCTAATCTTTGTTCGATACCCAGTAAAGTGCTTAAACCAATCAGAGTGTTGTATGCAGAAAGCATGGGAATTTGTTGTTCAGCCAATGAGAGAATGGATAAATTGCGGATATCCAAAATGAAAAGATTCTGCATAAAATTCAAAGTCCCCGATGTGGATATCGAGATAAAAAGATCGGAATTATGGATTTTCTTCACAAAAGTTTCCAGCTCTGTGGTAGATTGGTTTTAATTTGCCGAGAGGGCATTGGAGACAAATATCTGCTCAGTATTTACTGTGTGCATTGGAAATGTTTCCAGCTCAGAACCTAATCTGCCTTTTTGTTCTTACTCACCATTGGTTCCCTGCATCGTTTCTTTCTTTGACAAATCATTGAAAAATAACGTTATAGAACCCTGATCAACACATTGGAACAAATTCAACTTTTACCTTGTCATAAACAGTTTGGAGTCGTCATTCAAATCTCAACTTATAAGGGCCAGTATTAAAATCTTATAATAGGATGATAAAGCTTATGTTTGCAAGCTGAATCCAAGAATGTAATGCATTACACCCTTGGCTGAATCTATGTGCTAGAAATAAACACGCTTAATTTACAGGGGACTATTTCAAAATTATCACTGAATTTAAATGTATATTGGGACACCCTGTATAAAATAATCATAAACATTCCTTATTCATAAAGAGATTTAGGTCGTCATTAAAGGCTCATCCTTTGAAGGTAACCCTTTATTAAGAGGGAGTAATGTGTGTAATAGGATGATATAGCTTATTTAATATAGTTTCTGGACAGTTATTTTCTCCAGGTAGTGTTTACAGTACTGTTAGTTTTCTCTAGGCAGCTTCTATAGTACTGTTAAAATCATACCTAAACCCTCTCCATCCATATAATCTACAGAGAAGAAATAATACATTAATCATGCCTCTCTGATCAGTACAATCTAGACACAAGAAGGAGGATAAATTTACGCGTCCTCACTAGTGCAGGTTTCTCACCTTTCTGACCTTGTAGTTGTGATTTTACGTACGAGAATGAGAAAATAATTTTTTTTTTTGGTTATATACTATGACACTCAANTCCTCACTAGTGCAGGTTCCTCACCTTTCTGACCTTGTAGTTGTGATTTTACGTACGAGAATGAGAAAATAATTTTTTTTTTTGGTTATATACTATGACACTCAACCCATTTTTGTTTACATACTAGATACTTAACCCATTTTTGTTTACATACTAGACACTCAACCCATTTTTGTTTACATACTATGACACTCAACCCATTTTTGGTTACATACTATGACACTCATCCCATTTTTGGTTACATACTATGAAACTCAACCCATTTTTGTTTACATACTATGACACTCAACCCATTTTTGGTTACATACTAGACACTCAACCCATTTTTGGTTACATACTAGACACTCAACCCATTTTTGGTTACATACTAGACACTCAACCTTTTTTTTGGTTACAAACTAGACACTCAACCCATTTTTGGTTACAAACTAGACACTCAACCCATTTTTGGTTACATACTAGACACTCAACCCATTTTTGGTTACATACTAGACACTCAACCCATTTTTGGTTACATACTAGACACTCAACCCATTTTTGGTTACATACTAGACACTCAACCCTTTTTTGTTTACATACTAGACACTCAGCCCATTTTTGTTTACATACTAGACACTCAACCCATTTTTGGTTACATATTATAATAGATTACTAGGGGGTTTAAAGGTAGTGTTAAGCCCAGATCAAGCTGTAGCTTATTTGTGTTCAAGCCGGTGATGCTTGTGTTAAAACTTCTGGTTCTTACAGCTGGGGTGTATTGTGTACATCCAGATCCTGTACTTAAATATAAACTTGGTAAGAAAACATTTATTAAAATAATAAAAATAATCATAAAAATAATAATAATAAACTTCATTATCAAGGTGCACGGTTACCCACAAAGGCTAAGACTTTAGAGACAATTTGACGGAATTCATTGTGACCTTATATTCATATTCCCTGCAACTTTTAACATATTTCTTTTTTAACCAAATCAAATTATAATCTCTTAAAATACTAAATTTAAGAAAGAAGACTTAATTTAACCTTGGGATTGTCCTACTATGTGAGTATCAGGTCGTTTTTACAGTCTCACCCTGTGAGGGTAACCCTGTATGTACACTACTGAAGGTAAGGTGGGTACTTGGGTAGGGTTTGTGTAAAAAAGTGATGTATTTTGGACTTAATATGAACTAGTTCTAAAAACAACAATAACAATGATTGCAATCGATGTCGACGACATTGTTCTTGTCTAGTTACTGTTAGTAAAACACGTCACAACTATTATGTATATGAACCCTATCCTCTCTACCTTTACCGTACATACCTTTAGTATCCATTAGCTAATGTAATGATCTAAAAAAAACAATAACAATGATTGCAATCGATGTCGACGACATTGTTCTTGTCTAGTTACTGTTACTTATTTGCAATAAAACCATCTATGAGTAAAACACTTCACACTATAATGTATACAAACCCTATCCTCCCTACCTTTACCGTACATACCTTTAGTATCCATTAGCTAATGTAATGATCTAAACAAATAATCTGAAGTCAGAACTTTATAGTGCTGGGAATCTCTGGATCAAGCATTGATCTCCATGCTAAAGGGACTGTAAAGGAAAAATGAAAGGGGGTATAGGATGAAACCTGAGAATTTCAGGTTTTGAACGATACATATAACACATTTATCTGATGTTCCTGTCTAGAGAAATTGACATAACACTGTGTCAAAATTATACCAAAACATATGTCAGATTTTGTATAAAAGTTGTAGCATTAAACAGATCATATTCAACATTACGCAACAAATCTGAAAACTATTATATTCCACAGGAGCCTGAGAATCTCAGGTTTACTCATATCATAATTTGTTATTTTTTATTTTGCTTTTTTAATAGATATAATTGATAATATAATTACATATAGTCCGTATAGTCCGTATTATGTCCCAATAACTTCAGCCAATGACAGTGCAGTATCGTTGTCACGTGGTACAGACGTTCTCAGATTGGTTGCGTTATTGTTAAATATGATCTGTTTAATGCACTTTTATACAAAATCTGACATATGTCCTTTTTGGTATAATTTTGACACAGTTAATTTATGTCAATTTCTCGAGACAGGAACATAAAGGTTAAAGGTATCGTTCTAAACCTGAAATTCTTAGGTTTTATCCTATACCCCCTTTCATTTTTCCTTACAGTCCCTTTAAGCAGATATCTGGATTAATAAAATTCCTCCTGAATAGATCGTGGTGTTTATATTCTGCGAGGATAACTTTTATGCATTTATCCTAAAATTCAAAAGTGCTCACAAATTGTTTATCTAGATCAACCGTTTAATATTGTCAATGCTCCACACAAAAATTCCGTCTTCTGCTTTATTACTTTAAAAAAAATATTTTTTTCTGAAAACTTAAATTATAAAATAATATTTTTTACTTTAACAATTTTCAGATTTATTGTTGGACCAAGTGAAAAGAGGCAAGATATCAGGATATCTACATTTTTAACAAGAATATTTACAACACTATATTTTCTTTCTCCTTTTATACAGCGAGAACCAGAAAACAGTGGTATTTTCAAAAATTTGCTCAGAATATTCGTAAGAATTTGCAGTTGCAACAATTGACAATTATGCCTTCACCAGATTTCTGGTTCTCCGCGTTTAAATTGAAAATATTGTAGAAATAACATTTTCAAGGTTGAAAAAATTAATTTAGATATATGAATAAAAATAAACGTAATGTAAAGTGTAGACTATAGACTGTAGACTGTAGACTGTAGACTGTAGACTGTAGACTGTAGACTGTAGACTGTAGACTGTAGACTGTAGACTGTAGACTGTAGACTGTAGACTGTAGACTGTAGACTTTAAACTGTAGATATGCCATAATGTAGAATATCCATTTTTCATTATTTGACAGACCTTCAAATATGAGATAAATGAAGCCTCCATTCAATTCTTGCTAAAATGCTCTTCTTAGCAAGAGGAAATCTGGGAAAATGTTTGGAATTGTAAAATATATTTCTGAAGAAAACATCTAAAATATAAAATGTATTTTTGAAGAAAAAACTGTCTCTTCACCTTCATTCCTGAGAGAAGAAAAAGGTAAATAAATTTATACCTTAAAATTTATTTGATAATGTTTTGAAGAAAGAAATCATTTCGATTAACTTTTTTACATTTTTATTATGACCTTCAAGTTTGGTCCAGATTGGTTCAACCGTTTTGACGTTGTTCGGACCTAATGACCTAAACAAATGTTCTTATTGGGGAGGAAGGAAACTTACATCTCATGACACTTGTTTCTTTACAGCGGGACCCATGATACTGTTGAAAAGGGAGACTTCTGTACGTTGCTCCAATCGTTGCATTATTCGAGCCGGTACAACAAGTACTGTATATGCATTCAGTTGTACTGTCCAGTCTGGACTACCTTGTTTAATGTCGACCCAACACGTTTTATGCAACAAATGTAGTCTGGTAAGATCACAGTGACTGTTATACTCAAGCTATGATTTGAATATGCTCAATAAACATGAATTATTGGTATAATTGTCCACTTTATACAAATCCATTCCAGTTAATTAATTGATTTGAATATGCTCAATAAACATGAATTATTGGTATAATTGTCCACTTTATACAGATTCATTCCAGTTGATTAATTGATTTGAATATGCTCAATAAACATGAATTATTGGTATAATTGTCCACTTTATACAGATCCATTCCAGTTGATTAATTGATTTGAATATGCTCAATAAACATGAATTATTGGTATAATTGTCCACTTTATACAGATCCATTCCAGTTAATTAATTGATTTTCAAGCTTATACTTGCTTTGTTATACAATCAAATACACATAGGGTTGCTTTAATATAGTCTTCCTCTTCCCCAGTTTTATGGGTCTTACTGTATTTTCAAACCATACCGAAGTACTAATTTATCTATCTATCTTTATAGCGCGCCGATCAGCTTGTCCGGGCGGAAATGGAAACTATGGATTTAATTCCTTCAACTTCATGACGTTCATGCTTCTAGTTTTCAGGTCATTAATTCTAGTTTTCTGGTTATTATCTCTAGTTTTCATGTCATTATCTCTAGTTTTCATGTCATTATTTCTAGTTTTCAGGTCATTATCTCTAGTTTTCAGGTTATTAACTATAGTTTTCATGTCATTATCTCTAGTTTTCAGGTCATTATCTCTAGTTTTCAGGTCATTATCTCTAGTTTTCAGGTCATTAACTCTAGTTTTCATGTCATTATCTCTAGTTTTCATGTCACTATCTCTAGTTTTCATGTCATTATCTCTAGTTTTCATGTCACTATCTCTAGCTTTCGGGTCATTATCTCTAATTTTCAGGCTAGTCAGGCTAGCAATGATAAACGATATTTGAACGTTATTTTTTTCTTTTTTAGATGCATCTACTTACAAACAACCTATTTTACAAAAGTGTTTTATCATTTTGAACGATTATTTTTTAAAAGATTATTAAAAATTTGTTTAAAAAGCGACATAAAAATTGGAGATAATGACCTGAAAAATAGAGATAATGACCTGACAATTAGAGATAATGACCTGAAAATTAGGGATAATGACCTGATAATTAGAGATAATGACCTGAAAATTAGAGATAATGAACTGAAAATTAGGCAAAATGTGTATGCCCCAATATAAATATAAATGGCAAACTTTATCTTTGAATTCCACAAATTCGCAATTATGAATTATTTGAGATCATAATAATTTTATGACTCTAACTGCTCAAAGGATAAAAAAAAATCTGACACCAAATGTTTCGGACAATGATTACATATTGATTTTTTGTTTTCAGTTTGGTTGCAAATGTAAACAATAACATAAACAACAACAACAACAACGCCAATAAGAATAATATCAACGCTATTAACCAGGATTCCAACAATGTCGCCTCTAATACGAATGCTGTCAATCAAATAATGGTAAGAGGTCAATAAATATTACTTTTTATTATACATTTATTTCGTACAGAAGGGTGTATACAATAGATCGATATATATGAATATTAAAATATAAAACAATGAAATAATGAAATAATAATGAAATAATGTCATACAAAAAATAGTCACAGCCACGCAACATTTGTGATAAAACTTTGTACCACACCGGACTAACCAGAGTGAGCAGCATTCGGTTTCTTCTATTTGAAATTAAAACGTGTTTTGGTCTATAATTCAATAATCATTTACTTTACGGATTTGTTTATTCTATACTTTTTATTAAAAATGCATATGCCAACAAAAAAGTATTTGAGAAGAAAGGCTTACAAATTATGTTTTATGGGTCAAATTGTGATCGAAAGTCACAGCTTTCTGGAATATTGACAGAACCGTTAAATCCACGTACCTCTTATCTCCATGAATTTTTAGATTATTTTTATACATTTTAATTATAAGAAAAGCAAACTATTCGGATCAAGAATCAGGTTTGTAAAAATAAAATTAATTATAAAAGTTTTATGTTTAAATATTTATTTTAGGTAACTGTGTTGCCTATTCCTGGGAAACGAAACATAGAAAATTTTCTTCTTAAACACAGGGATTTGGCTCATTTTCAGATGCAATTTTCAAAGACGCCATTTTTCTTTTTTTTATTAACTCTAATTTGGTTTCAATGGCTCAATCTTTGGTAACTCCCCGTTATAGGTAAAATGTTATAAAGGAATCCGTTTTTACAAAATTCCGACGAATATGAAGTCACCAACCCACACCAGAACCCCTTTTAAACCTTTATCTGAAAGATAAAAAGAAGATTTTCGCCATTTTTTCATCTTGAAATAATGCTGAAAAGGATTTTATATATTTTTAACACAAAAAATAAATTAGAAAAGAAACTCAAATGAAATTTAGACTAGTAATTTCTATTTTGTAACACCGAATGAAACAATTTTTTCACATTTGCTGCATCAAATTTAATTTTGATAACTTTTGGTGCATTTTTCATTTTTTGTTTCAATGCATTCAAGACATCCCGAGATTGATTGATATCTCAGGTTCTACACTATTAGAAAATGTATCAAACGACTGAGAGCAGTTCGAAAATACGAACGTTTAGTTCGAACATTAGAACATTTTGATAAAATGTGTGTTCATTTTCTCATCAGTTTGTAAAATATCCATAACATTTTGTTCATAAATTCGATCAAAATAATAAAATCTGGAACAGCTTTTGGTTATTCAATATTATGAACTTAAGGAGTTTTAACAGTGAACTAAAGGTTTTAGAATTTCCAAATTCCGCTGAATTTGACACTTTTGCATCAAAAGGTTTAGGATATCTTAATCTTTTCTCCTTTCACTAAAGTCTGGGGGGTCCCAATAAACTTTGGAATTGATTTCGTCTTCAGTTTTAAATATGAATTAAAGAACTTACAGTGTAATCTAAAGTGACCCTTTATGCAAAGATACCTGATCATTTCTACAGGTTTTCCTGCAGGAGAAATGCGCAAGTCACTTTTGTAGAGAAACTACAATTAAAAATATTAGTTTTTAAAATTATAAACATTTATATTTAATTCATAATTGATAATTTAAAGGACATCTTTGCGTACAGGATCACTTTAAATTACGCTTACAGACCCTTTATGGACCAGGTTTGCTATGCATTAAATGGGTTCATATCTCTGTCGATTTTGAAAGTACAAAACAGCCCATGAGTTTGGAAATCCCAGAATTTGGTGAATCTGGTTTGATCATTATTTTGAGTTTATTGCCCAAATTTACGACTTAATGTTTCGTTTTAAATAAGTCGTCACTTGATCCTCATGTTTATTGGGACACCCTGTATTTGCCTGACTCTATTAAAATGGTTTTGTTCTGCAAACAAGTGATTATATTGAGCCTGATAAAAGAAAGAAGATTGAGAAGAATTGTGAAGAGAAAGTTGAAAATACTCTGGGTAAACTTTTCATCCATTTCTATCCAGGGCTAATTTATTTCTTTCTCATTTCTTATCTCTTTTCGCTGTAAAGAAAACTTTTAAAATGGGGATTTAGAGAATTCTTTTAACCATATATAACATTTTTAACCACATTTTACCACATTTATCAGTTTTATTCAGTTTTAACCAGATTTAACCAGTTTAAACCAATTTTAGCCAGTTTTAACCAGTTGAAACCAATTTTAACCAGTTTTAACCAGTTTTAACCACTTTTAACCCCTTTTAACTACTTTAAAACACATTTAAGAGTTTCAACCAATTTTAACCAGTTTAAACCAATTTTAACCAGTTTTAAGCAGTTTTAACCAGTTTTAATCACATATATCACATTCACCAGTTTTAAGCAGTTTTTACCAGTTTTGACTAGTTTTAACCATTTTTAACCCCTTTCAATCACTTTTAACTACTTTAAAACACATTTAACAGTTTCAACCAGTTAAACTTTTTCGTTGTAAAGGAAACTTTTATAAACTCTTTTAATCCCTTTCAACCACATTCAAAATTCGATGTTAAAAACTTTAAATTATTGATCTTTAGGAACTTTCTTCTTGTCTAAAGCTGAAGAGTTAACCGGCGGCGGAGCAGGGTTAGTTTAACTTGAATTATTTTATAAAAACTAGGCAACACTTCAAAGTCGACCCGGTCTTAAAAACTTTTTATATCAATTTGGACATTCATTTATTTATTTTTTTTTTATTGCTAAATTTTACATGATTAAAAAGAATAAAAATACTTTGGATACATTCTGGTTAAAATTATTGGTTAATTTATCATATTTTGTAAAAAACTAATAATTTCAAGTGACCAAAAGCATGACAAAAAGCTTAAACCCGACTAAAACCCGGTCTTTGTGTCTGTTTAGGACCCAAGTAAAGCTCAAGTCAAGACCCTTGTTTTGGATGGCCTTGAGTTTAGTAAGAACCAACTCTCTTGGGGTTTACTCTCTTTAAGGCTCGAGTTTTCTGCAGCTGATGATTGTAAATTTTGTAAAATCTTTTATATTTGTACATTTAAAATCTCGGGAATTATTTGTGATGTCAAATCTTATTAATTATATAAAATACACATACTATGAAAATAATCTATCTACATTAAGTTTGAATTATCGAAATTTACATCTCCTTGTCACAGCTGATCTGACGGCATTCTGTCTGCTACAGAGAGAAAGCTTATAAAACAGTCTCTCATTGGTCGAATCAGAACCAATCCTGACTTGGGTTCTATCTAAGCCCGAGTTTGGGTTTTAGTCGGGTTTAAGCTTTTAAAATCTCATCTCAGATAAAGGTTTAGTCAGTGAAAGGGGGCGGTCACTGAAAAATAACGACAGTCTTTTTAAAAAAAGAAATTAATAATTATTTCATTTTTGATAAGAAAATTATTTTAGATTTTGTGAGGAATACAGAAGCTGCAAAAGCATTAAGGTAATTTTTTTAATATTAACTTTGCAGGGCATTTAAGGAAATTTTACCTAGCCAAGGGGTCCAATGTTTAAAGGTAAAAGGTAACACAATTATATCGTCTATTGAGATAAAAATGCGCGAATTTTTTCACAAAAACTACGCAGAGCAAGTCATTATTTTACTTAATTGTTCCAAGGGACGTTAAGTAATTCAATTGTTGTTTGTTTACAATAATACAAGTTCCAGAGATGCCCAAATACGTCACAGTATAGAATATAAACAAATCTTCTAAGTGTTGACCTCTGGTTTAATAATGTTGTAAAGTGCATTATTACCGGGTCAAAAAAATTCATGAAGCAATTTTTTTCTTGGCTTGGAAGGAAGGCTGGGTTTTGTTGTTTATTTACTTCAAACCAGTTTTGTGTTTTTAAATTTTAAAACAAATAAAGATTTTAAATGTATTCAAAATAATGCTTAAAGAAAGTTCATTTTATACATTTTATAATATTCATGCAGTTAGAACTTTAAACAGTAGAACGAATGTAGCCTTTCTTTTACTTAAGAAGGATTTTTTATTTTCGATTTTTGCAACTGAAAATGTTCATAGATCGTAACTTTTGTGTGAATAGTGTTAATCTTGAATGCTTGATCTTGAAATCAAATGTGGACATTTTTAAATTTTATGATTAATCTCGATCCATCAATCATTCAAATTTATCCCATTGGATATTGAAGAGAAAATTGTATTAATTCTGAGTTCTACATAAGATGGAGATCAATGCTTGATCCAAGATACACAAGACAAAATTTCTTCCAGTTCAGTATTCAGAGCAAGGTACTAATGCAAGAAAAGTTATTTCAGAGGTGTACGCATTTTTTGTACTGCGTCTACAGTGTACTGTCTTTGGGAGGAAAAGTAAACAAAAGACGGATGTCACACCCTGACATGGAATACATTTTCACCAAAATAATCAATGAAATATTCTGGTCATAGGAAACTATTATGTGAATTTTCAAAATTATCAAAATTAAATTCTTTTAACCTCCTCGGACACTAAACGAACACTGATGCATCTATTCTTGTTTAGAAAGTCCGCCCAGAGAGAACTGGTTTCAATATGTACGCAGAGTATACGCAACTGCAATTAACTTTCCTTGCATTAGTACCTTGATTCAGAGCACCTATTAAAAAGATCATGAGACGCAAATTAATGACTTTTTACAATTTAAAAAAAAAAATAAAGAAGAAGACGAGAATTCCCCTGTTTTCTGGTTCTCACTGTACAGAAAACAAATAAAAGCGCAAACAAGTTTTTGTCTGTCAACAATACCTCTATATATTTAATATTTTTCCAAATAAAGGAATATTTTTCAAACAAAATTTGGAGAAAAGAACAAATAAAAGTTTTATTTTATTTCTAGGATTTGATGAAGTTTGCAAATATTGCAGAAGGTTTTAGCAAACAACTATTCGCAGAGGAATATATGCAAAAATGTTATATAAAAGCTTTTCCTTACAGATGAGGGGGAATTAAAGGGAGTGTTCACTAATTATAAAGGGGTAAATAAAAGATGTAAAAGTTAAGATTAATACCTGTAATCATACAAGCAATAGCAAGGTGTCATACCAAGGTTGTATAATACTCTTGTCTGCCAAGTCCATTAGCGCCTGATCCAATCAGGGTTCAGTCATGTGTTTGGTGTCTATTCTGAACCAATAGAAATAGTATGGCGGTAACATCTATTTATCTCATTATCCAGAGTGTCTAACCTTACTGAACAACCATGTGTCATGCCATAATTTTTATTCGATCAGTGAAAAATAAAGGTTAGGTTATAATTCATAGCAAATTATTCAATATTAATGTTAAACTAATTTGAAATAGGTTTTTGAAAATGCTTGTCATTTTTAATTGATAAAAACCTATTTTAAGAGTTTTTTTTTTACTTTTTAGGGACGTGCCATGCATCATCATTTTGAAATTTTTGCTATCGTACATTGTGCTATAAAAATAATTCGGATTTAAAGAAACAGTTAGATGCTCTACATATCCTCCCTGAACTCCCATGTTTATTGGGACACCCTGTACAAATAATACCTTTCATGAAACTTTTATATATCTTTCCCGTGTGATTCAATTATTTATCCTTTTTATTCATCTTCATTCCTCTTTCTCATAATAAATGTATTATAGTTCCATTTAACATTTCTATCCGAAGGTTTAAAGCTGAAACGCAAAAATCTATGAGAATTTTGCCAATTACTTCTAAAACTGTTAGCTACAAACAAGTGCCATATAGTTATCCAATGTTGCTTTTATAACTTGAAAAGTGTTACTTTCTGTGAATTTCTCCATTGCTTCTTAAAAGCAACAAACAAAAACATGCATATTTAATTTATACTTGATCACAAAGCTTTTAATGGTATCATTGAATAGAAAGTCATCTTTATTGTATTGATATAGACGCCGACGACTGTAAGAACATTGAGAGTGACATATTGTGTTAACTAAAGATAAATTGAATTATCAAAATTAATGCTAGTCTATCCTCATCATTCTAAACATCCAATTCCGGTAAATTTAGAAATTATAATTTTGCATATTTTAAAGGGAAAGTCTCCATTTCTGAGGTAAGCTTTCTATCGTTTGTCCTTTAAACTACAAACTTAAGTCCCATTTTTTTATGCCAACGATTTATTTTTGCGACCACAGTTTGTTTCTTTTGTAGCATTAATTTTAAAATACTAGGATTACAACGTTACCCTCCAGACCTTTACCTGATAAAGGATTAATGAGACATCCTTGTTTATTTATATCAAAATTAATTATTCTAAATTATGGTTTCGCTGCAAAAGTGAATTGCGGATTTATACAGCAAAGACAGGAAGAAAAAGAAATTTCTTTGTTTCCAGTTAAAAGAGTAAAATGTCTATTCCATCGTTCATCAGATGAAGTTTTAAAGGACCCTTTTAACAACACGAGTTTTCTCAAAGGGACTGTTCACTTAAACAATTTTAAAGGACCAACCAATTATAAAGTTATCTGCCCGATTCACAACGGTACGTTGTATAAAAATTTTTTGGAGATGTTTTTCTCCATATTTTTGTTTGAAGTGGAAATGTACATTTTTAATCGAACGTTACGTTAACAGTTCCTTTAAAGTAAAAATATTTAGCCTGGAATTGGAAAAAAATGCAATTTCGGATATATAGGTTTTTAGGTCATTTGAATAAGATAAAATTTGAACAAACTCACAAAAAATTTCCGAAAATAATTTGCGGAAATTTTATAGGTTTAAAATTTCTTAAACAAATTTTTTTTCAGTCAAACTGTTTGCGAAGAGCTGTTTCCGTATTGTTTAGCAATGTAGATCAAGAAAACATTTTATCTGAAAACCATTTAAATTTAAAAATCTAAGAATACGCAATCAGTTAAAACAAGAAGCAATCAGTTTATGAAAAAGAAATCAGTTTACAAGAAGTAATTAGTTTATGAAAAAGCAATCAGCTCAAACAAAAAGCTAACAGTTAAACAATTTAACAAGAAGCAATCAAGTTAAACAAGAAGTAATCAATTTAACAAGAAGTATTCAGTCAAACAAGAAGCAATGAGTTTAATAAGAAGTAATCAGTTTATGAAATTAAGCAATCAGTTCAAACAAAAAGCTAACAGTTAAACAATTTAACAAGAAGCAATCAAGTTAAACAAGAAGTAATCAATTTAACAAGAAGTATTCAGTCAAACAAGAAGCAATCAGTTTAATAAGAAGTAATCAGTTCAAACAAAAAGCTAACAGTTAAACAATTTAACAAGAAGGAATCAAGTTAAACAAGAAGTAATCTGTTAAACAAGAAATTATCAATTTGACAAGAAGTAATCAGTTAAACAAGAAGCAATTAGGGAAACAAGAAGCAATCAGTTAAACAAGAAGCAATCAGTTAAAACAAGAAGCAATCAGTGAAACAAGAAGAAATCAGTTAGAACAAGAAGCAATCAGTTAAACAAGAAGCAATCAGTTAAACAAGAAGAAATCAGTTTAACAAGATGCAATCAGTTAAACAAGAAGCAATCAGTTAAACAAGAAACAATCAGTTAAACAAGAAGCAATCAGTTAAAACAAGAAGCAATCAGTGAAACAAGAAGAAATCAGTTAAAACAAGAAGCAATCAGTTAAACAAGAAGAAATTAGTTAAACAAGAAGCAATTAGTTAAACAAGAAGCAATCAGTTAAAACAAGAAGCAATCAGTTAAACAAGAAATTATCAGTTAAACAAGAAACAATCATTCAATAAACAAGAAACAATCAGTTAAACAAGAAGCAATCAGTTAAACAAGAAGTAATCAGATAATAAACAAGAAGCAATCAGATAATAAACAAGAAGCAATCAAGCAATCAAAAAGAATTAAAAAAGAAAAAATTCGAAAGAACTTCATTCTAAATCTGCTGGAAATCAACAAACAACAGTAATAACATCAATATAGAAGAACTTAAATCAATAATCAAATCAATTATTCAAAATCAAACCAAGTGATTATCTGATCAATTTTAGAGAAGTTCTTGTTTTCTGAAGTGATAAATCAATTGAAAATGAATAGGTTAGTTAATAATAAGATAATAATAAAAAGTATGATTAAAAGCATATCGATAATTAAAGATAAAAGAAACCCAAAAATGAAAACGTAATTAAAAATAATAAAAATATTTAAAAGTGATAAGATAATCAAAAATAAAAAATAATTAAAGATAAAAGCGAACCAAATATAAAAAGATAATTAGAAATAAAAAGATAATAAAAAGATCATTAAGAATACTAAGATTGAAAAATTAAAAAATATTATTCGCATGATAACAGATTTTGAAAATATAAGATTAAATTCTTTCTTTATATTTTTTTTCATTGGTGCAAATAAAATTTATTGCTTTCTGGTGGAAACATTATAAAATAAAATTGAAAAGCAAAGATTGAGTTCTTGCAAAAAAAGTCCATTAAAAACCTATAACAAATAGCTTGGAAAACAAATAAATAAAAGATATATTTTACCTCCATACTAGAATTTAAAGGGACTGTTAAGGTTAAAATGAAAGGGTGTTATAGGCTGAAGCCTAAAAATTTTAGGAGTTGATCGCGACCAATATTAATTCTATATGATGTCCCTGACTCGAGAAATGGATATAAAACCTCATACATACGTAATTTGGCCGATTTAACCACGTGACCAGATACTGCACTGCCATTGGTGGAAATTCTGGTCACGTGGTACGGTGGTACAGACGTAATATGATCTGTTTAAAACTTTGCTTCATATACTGTTTCACATATATATGAGTTTTGGTATAACTTTGACACAGTTTTACATCAATTTCTTGAGACAGGGGCAGTAGATAGAACTAAATATTGGTCGTGATCAACTTTTAAATTTGTTAGGCTTTAGCCTCCACCCCTTTTCATTTTACCTTAACAGTCCCTTTAAGGTACAAGGGGGGAGGGAGTAGGGTACCCATGAAAAAAATTCCCAGATGTGCGACACATTTTTTAGGAAGCATTAAGGTAAAACTAGCTCAAATACGAAATTTTAGCATTTAAAAATAATTTTCCTAAATGGCCCAACCGTTTAACTGTTTAACTGTGAACAATCGCGTCTTTTTTAACACCTTTCTTCAGCTCCACCCTGTCGAGTGATTAAAGTAATTTTTTTCAAACTCAATACCATCCTATTTGAATATATTTTGGCAGTTTAGAAATTGCTTAAAAATGTTTTATTGACAAATGTAGAGGCAAATGTATAAGGCTTTGGCCAATTTAAAACCCGTTTTCAGTCTAATTAGGAGTTTTGAACGTTCCTAAACAACAAGTAGGAGTTTTGAACGTCGAATTTGCGCTCAAACTCAGGATTTACAGATCTTTAAGATGTTTAATATGTCTCAAATGAATCCGAAAGAAGTTTTCCACAACACTGCATACTCAGTTCAACTACCTTACATAGCCGGTCACTCCCTTTAAGTGCGTTCAGATCTATCAGGTAGAATCTACAGGCTATCATAGGCAGGAAAAGGATGGGGAGAAGATGATAGAGCCCTTAGAAAAATGGCTGGGCCATTTAGGAAAATTTAGGAAAATTCGTGTTTGAGCCAGTTATATCCTAAAAAATGTGTCTCACATCTGGGATTTTTTTCAGGGGAACCCTAGGGGTGGGGTGTGGGGCGGGCAAGGTCTTTATTAGGACTTTTAAGAAAATGAAAAATGGAGAAAAATCTAAAATGTTTTATTTTCAAATATAAACTTGGCATCTCTCTCAATTTCTCTCTATATATATCAGAAGAAAAATGTCGAGATGTTTTTAACATTTGTATTTAAAACTTTTGATATTTTTAAAGAAGGTTTGGTAAAATATTTTAATATTCTAAAAGTAAAATATAATTCTTGAATTAATGTTAATTAAAACCTTTACATGTATAATGTACAGTTGCACACTTCAATACAATGAGAACCAGGAAACTGTAGAATAGGAAGCTGCAGTTAATTGTACTTGATGCTGTTTTAAAGAAAACGTATCTAAAAAATTAACTTATGAATTGAAATGGGTTTTTGTAGTTTATACACTGCAAAAATGTCTTCATTGAACTATTTAAAATCATAACATTCGTCTATATAGTCCACAGTTTTGTGTGGCACACTGTATGAATCCATTTAGGTTTTTAGCAGAATTGGATGAGTTGTCAAGTTCCTTGAAGTATCCTGACCCCCTTGGAGCAGGTTCTAACCTGTTCAACCGACAACCCGAAGAACCATTTAACCTTGAACTTACAGGAACAGAGAAATTCATGATTTCACATATAGAGTAGGACAAATAAATCCTGAGAATAGGAAGACGACTTACAAGCTATCTTACCTGCTTTAATGAAGCAACTAATTAAACCAATACCTTAAAAATTAACTTATTTAGTGAATTGGTTTTGTGTACACTGCACAGATTCTGTGTTTTATGTTCATTTAACTTTAAGTATAAATTGAGTCCAACAGTCGTCTTCCTATTCCACAGTTTCATGGCTACGGCTATATCTAAATTTTTTTGATTCATTAATTAATTATTTTTTTTATTTTTGAAATTTCTTTGATTAGAACATTTCACTGACCTTGAAACCTCTCACAAGGAAGACAACATTTTTAAAATAAAACTCAAAATTGCAAAAATACCTGAAAAATTGTTATCTATATATAAATTTGGCTAGTCTGTCTGTTTGTTTGTCTGTCTGTTTGTCTGTATCCAATAAACGTCAAAAAACGGCTGAACCGATCGGGCCCAAATTTTTTGTGGGACCTCACGAGACCCCAGGGAAGGTTTATGAATGATCAAAATTTCAAATATTTGTCTCCATCAAAATTCGATCTTCATTAAATTTTTGAAAATTTTGAAAATCCACGAAATTTTTTGTGAAAATCCGCGAATTATTTTTGTTTTGTTTTACGATGTACACAAAGAGAACATGTTCACAATTAATTTAGAAGATGGGCGCGAAGCACCCTCTAAGGCTAGTCTATATATAAATTTAGCTTGTCTGTCTGTTTGTTTGTATCCAATAAACGTAAAAACGGCTTAACCGATCGGGCCCAAATTTTGTGTGGGACCTCACGTGACCCCAGGGAAGGTTTATGAATGATCAAAATTTAAAAATTTGTGTTTAAAAGTTTTTTCAGTTTTGTAAAATTTTTGAAAATGCGCGAAAAAATATTATGAAATCCGCAAACTTTTTTTGTTTTTGTTTTACACTCTACAAAGAGAAGATGCTCACAGATAAAGCAACAATTATAAGTTGAAATAGAAGATGGTCGCGGAGCCTAGTAATCTAATAAAATGCTGAATAAATTCTGATGATTTATCGTAATTGCCTGTCTAAACATTTTATGTATTTTCTTTCAGAGTTTTTTTTATTATTGAATTTAATATTTTCTGAGAAATGATTTATACTTTATTTTGCTTATCTTGCTTTAACAGAAACTTTGTTATTTTCTGAGAGGTAGTGAATTGACCCCCCCCCCCCTTCTGTTGTATACAAATTTGATGAGGGGGTCATAATCGGTCGTATTAGGATAGATCCGAAACTTTATATTCAGAGTTTAGAGTCAGACTGCAAAGCACATATTGTTGCTAAAAATTTAGTTTAAAAAAAGACAATATTTTGAAATGGAACTGATTACTCTCTTTAAATACTGATTTACAAATCCTTTCATCCATTCAGCAAATAGTTGAAGTGTGACAGTTAGAGTAATTTCATGAGACCCTCAATACAAAGATGGGAATGCCCTTATTCACAACAGTACCCTTCAAACCTGGCTTTATCCAATCAATAATATGGAAAATTTTGTAGTTTTTCTAGGTTTAAAAGATTTTAATTCTGATAATTGGTGTATGTTTTTCTGAAGTAGAAATGCACAAGTTACTTTTGTAGTAAAACCACAGTTGCTTTTAAGGGTACCGTTGTGAATCGGGCATTGTTATCTTTGCATGGAGGGTCTTTCAGTCTCTTTAAACCAGGACTCAGAAAATCTCAGTCCAGATAAAAAACTAGTTTCCCCTAGGGAGGGACAGTGCCCCGCCTCTTAAGATTGCAAATACAAAAATGGTAATTTTGTTTCCAAAAAGTTAAAAATTCTATGATTTCATTATTTAGGTTATAATTGGACAACCAAACATCAAATTCCCAAGTTGTGTTTCTGTTTATATCATCCTGATGTTATTATAAAAGCTGATATGTCTGTATAGAGATTTGAACGCAGTGCTGGGTGTCCAGGGGGAGTAGGAAACCTAGGATTTAACTCATTCAATTTTATGACTTTCATCTTGCTCACACTCAATGCTGTTGCCAACACCAACAACAACATAAACAACAACAATAACAACAACAACAACATCAACTACAACACAATCAGTCAGGACTCGAATAATGTGATTTCTAACAGTGAAAACATGAACATGGTGACCGCAGTTATTCTTCCAATTCCGGGCAAACGGTCATTGGAACTCATGAAAAGGTAATAAATATCCTTCTAATAACCTTATCATTTTTAACCCCTTTAAACCGTGTGTGAGAAAAAAAGAAAAAAATATCCCTGTTTTTTTGAAAATTAATAATTTTCGAATCTTTTTTCCATTGCAAAAAAAGCTACTTATCCTCATTATTTCTACTCAGATAAAGGGTTGAAGTGCCGGTGTGAATCGATGGAGGGTCAATTGAACAATTGCATCTCTTATATTTTTTTTATTTCAGATTTAAAAGATCAGGGAAATCTAAGAGTTTCCAAGAATCAAAAGAATTCTCAGAAAAGCGCGGATTTACAAATTCCAAAGGAAATACAGAACCTAAAGGAAATACAGAACCCAAAGGAAATACAGAACCAAATGGAAATACAGAACCTAAAGGAAATACAGAACCAAAAGGAGATACAGAATCTAAAGGAAATACAGAGTCAAATGAAAATTCAACATCTAAGGGACTCACAAAGCCCAAAGGATCCGCAGAATCCAAAGAATTGACAAAATCTAAAGGCATAACAAGGATTGAAGGGACTGAGAATGAAAATGAAAAGAATGGAGAAGAGCTTGATAAAGAAAATAATACGAAAACGATTGAACAAGAATGGAGAAATCATCTCTTTACTGGGAGCGGGAGCCCTAAGAGTAATAGGTAAAAATCAACTATTACGTATACATTGAGACGCAGAAAACAGTAGAATTTTTTTCGATATTTTCATTAAATGTTGGTCAGGGTTTTGAAATTTGCAACCGAGCTATTTCTACACAAGTAGTCCTTGCAGAACCGAATTAATTGAATTAGCGGGGGGTCAAATTTGAATAACCCATTCCAATCCTTCCTGAATCTATACATAATATCAGTTTCAAATCTTTTAATAATTGCAAATTACGAAATCAGCTCAGCGACATTTCAAAGTAAAAGGAAGAACAAAGCCATAATTAATTTTATAGAGTTCTGATTCTCACTGTATATATTTTTCAGGCAGAATTTTAAAATGAAAAAAATAGAATTTAAAAGGTTTTATTATTTTGTTATACTTATAAAATTATAAAATCAAGGTCCAAAATATCGAGTTCAGTTTCCTCTCCCTTTATACAGAAGATTTCAATCACAGAAGAAAATACTTTGCAGGTATTAAATACCCCCCCCCCCCCCCCCCCC
>NW_019396188.1:421421-421956 GCF_000591075.1 Eurytemora carolleeae
TGAGTTACTACGACTAGTTGACTGGGTGGGAACAGGAACCAAATTATATAATATCTATCTATCTCTAGGGAATGATGAGTGTTGAGTTACTACGACTAGTTGACTGGGTGGGAACAGGGACCAAATTTAATGAATTTGAGCTACGTCGCTAAACTCCCTACAACCGGTTCAAACTTAGAGATAATTAATTCAATTTTAACGACCACTTAAATTGATTAAATTGGTTGGCAGGAAGCCAGGATTGTGAACCCTGGAGAATATGTTCTGCTATCAAGTCATTTTCAGTCAGGTAAATGACTTGTGCATATCTGTTTCAGAAACAATGGAGGATTTATCAGAATTCAACAGTTTTCCAGGTAGAAAATACTACGATATCTTCCACATATAAAGGATTCTAGAATACCGTTGTAGATAGGAGGGCCTTAAAGGGACTGCTAGTCTACACTTAGGTGACGCTTTATATAAAGAGATGCATGTCCGATTCACAACGGTACCCTTGAAACCTGTATCTGATCGATAATGTGGAAGCTAGCGT
>NW_019396189.1:0-17856 GCF_000591075.1 Eurytemora carolleeae
GAGAGAAGTATAATATAGTGGAAATGTAATGAACAGAGAGAAGTAGAATAGATTGGAAATGTTAGGAACAAGAGGAAGTAGAATAGAGTGGAAATGTTAGGAACAGAGAGAAGTAGAACAGAGTAGAAATGGAAGAAATAGAAAGAAGAAGAATAGAGTGGAAATGTAATAAACAGAGAGAAGTAGAATAGAGTGGAAATGTAATGAACAGAGAGAAGTAGAATATAATGGAAATGTAATGAACAGAGAGAAGTAAAATATAGTTGAAATGTTAGGAACAATTAAGTAGAATAGAGTGGAAATGAAAGGAACAGAGAGAAGAAGAATAGAGTGGAAATGTTAGGTACAAGGGGAAGTAGAATAGAGTGGAAATGTTAGAAACAATGGGAAGTAGAATAGAGTGGAAATGTTAGGAACAGAGAGAAGAAGAGGGAGTATTTGAAGTGTAGGTATATTTAAGATATTTTTATATATACGTTTCATTTTAAATATACCTTACACTTCCACTCATGTCCTTGCTATTTGGGAAATTTCCATCTTTAACGTCTTTGATAATTTGGGAAATTCCCGAAATTCCCAGACATTTCGGGAGTTCCTCTGATTCCCAGAAATTTATGGAAATCCACAAATTCCTTTAAGAATCTGTATAGTTGGTATATTTTTCATCTTTACAAACTTTCTCAAATTCTGAGCTAATTGGTACATTTCCCAAATACACAGATATTTAAGGCATTTCCCAATTTACCGGACATTGGGAAAATTCCCCAAATTACTCTATTCTTCGATATAATTGCTGTCGTGTCATGGTGTAAGGAGCAAGGGAAAGGAGAATGATTGGAAGTGAAGTTAACAATGAACAAGAGAGTAAGTGGAAGTTAAAGGAACAGAAGAAAAGGAAAATGACTGGAAGTGTAAGGAACAGGGGGAGAATGAGTAGAAGTGAAATGATTTGCTGTTCCGCAATGAGTGGCGTTTCCGTTCTCAGAATCCTCTGGTTCCGCTAGTGGTTCCACAACAGGTTTAGCTTCTGCTCCTGGAATCCTAAGTCTGACTAGAGCTTTAGCTGCTCCAGATATGTGAAGAACTGTCTGTGAAGATCAGCTTCTCCGGTCTCAGGTGTAGGCAGCATCTGATATCTTGAATATCCTGGTTCTCCTCTGTATCCAGGATATTTCCGTGGGTAGTTCAGACGGGGTGGTACGAGAGCAATTGATATGTCTGACCTGATCTTCTAGCTGCTCCACAGATATGAAGAACTGTCTGTAAAGATCAGCTTCTCCAATCTCAGGTTCAGGCAGTATCCGATATCTTAAATATCCTGGTCCTCCTCTGAATCCAGGATATTCCAGTGGGTAGTTCAGACGGGCTGGTACGAGAGCAATTGGTCCAGTTCTAGAAGCTACAGGATATGAATTCCTTGGCGAGGTATATATTGGTATTCTAGCTGCTCCATATCTTGGAGGTCTACACTGAGAGGAGATGGAGCTTCTATATCTCGAGTGTTCCTATTACATGAACCATCTGGTCCACTTTTATCTGTAGTTGGACTAACCGGGGCTGTCCACCATGCTAGAAACTAATGAAGAGAGGTCCCTTGGGGATGTTGATGAATCTGAAGATGCATCCTCTGGGATATTGATGGGTTAAGGAGGCTGGTGTCCTCCTTGGTACTCGAGTAGGCATATGAAAGTTATATCATCCTGAGATACAAGTCCTCAGGCCTTAAGTGGGACCAACGGAGCTATAAGACTCAAACGTCTATCCTGTATAAGATCCAGGAGTGTACTGATCCTATTCTCCAGGTTCTTTAATAAGGGTTGAGGGGTTTTGCATTGGGTCATTAATTACTACATTACACCATACTTTTATTACTACAATATATATATCAAGATATCTTTATACTTACAGGTAATTTTTGGTACTTTGCAGTTCATCAGAGTGGGATGGTACTGGTTATATCAAGTTTGAGAAAATAAAACCTTTGAATGATAAAATCTCTTTTGACATTTTCATTAATTTAGTAATGAGATTTATGTTATTTTAATTAATTTAGTAATGAGATTTATGTTATTTTTATTAATTTAGTAATGAGATTTATGTTATTTTTATTTTAAATAGGATTATCCATTAAAGTCAGATCAAAGATTTTTAATAATAATGATCATTATTGTTTAAACAAAATATCAAATCCTATTTTGAAAGATTAAAGTATTAATATTTGAAATAAAGGATTTCATAAATTTATCTTTTTTAATTGGATTAACTTAAGTTAAAGTTAAAAGACTTAAAAGATTTATTTATTCTACATGGTGAAAAAGATTTGCTGTTAGTTATACCAATTTTATACGAATGAAGGAAGGGGAGTAGGGATAAGAGATAAGGAAGGGGGAGTAAGGAGAAGGGTAAAGAAAGGAAGGAGGGGGAGTAAAGTTAAGGGTAAAGAAAGGAAGGAGGGGGAGTAAAGTTAAGGGTAAAGAAAGGAAGGAGGGGGAGTAAAGTTAAGGGTAAAGAAAGGAAGGAGGGGGAGTAAAGTTAAGGGTAAAGAAAGGAAGAAGCTAGGGAGTAAAAAGAAGGGTGAAAAAGAGAGGGAGGGGGAGTAAGGATAAGGATAAAGAAGGGAAGGAGGGGGATTGAGGGTAAGGGTAAAGAAGAGAAGGGTAAAGATGTGAAGGAGGGGGAGTAAGGGTAAGGGAAAAGAAGAGAGGGGTAAAGAAGGGAAAAGGTGAGTAAGGATAAGGGTAAAGAAGAGAGGGGTAAAAAAGATAAGGAAGGAAAGTAAGGATAAGGGTAAAGAAGGGAAGGAGTGGGAGTAAGGAGAGGGGTGATAAAGGGACAGAAGGGGGGAGTAAGTAGAAGGGTAAAGTGTGTAGGGGTCATGTCTTATTTCCTATAAAATATAGAAGTTTGCATGCTTTATCTGTTGAATTTAACACGATATAGTTTGTAGATGCAAGGTTGATATTATCTGGGAGTAAAACATGATAAACATGATAAATTATATGAATTATCCTCATGTATCAACTCACTCTTCAACACAGAAAAAATAAAATTGGACACATATATGCATATCTATCTATCAGTCTCTTCTGTACTCTTCAATATCCTTTCATTGTGCTTGTGACATGATCAAATTAACCAAAACATTTCCAACATTAATAATTCCCTCAAATGTAAATATGTTCTCTATGAGTTCTGACTTGAGCTCTGACTATTGATACATTTTAAAGTTGAACTACTTGAAACTATTTAGAAAAGCTGAAATAACACAACTATATAATCCTTGATGGACATTTATAATCCTTGATGGACCTATATAATTCTTGATGAACCTATATAATCCTTGATGGACCTATATAATCCTTGATGGACCTATATAATCCTTGATGGACCTATATAATCCTTGATGAACCTATATAATCCTTGATGGACCTATATAATCCTTGATGGACCTTTATCATCCTTGATGCTTTATTTTGTAGCCCAGTGACCGAATTTAATGAATTCTACCTACCGCCTCTGGTTCAAATTCTGAATTACCGATTCAAATCCTAATGAATATTTAAATTTGAATCGGTGATTCAAGATTTGAACTGCCGGCGAGGTAGTTTAGTGATCTAGCTCAAATTCATTGAACTCGGTCCCTGGATATCAAGATTTAAAGACGCAGCTCGCTTGATACTAGTTTTGAAGAAGCAATTTGTAAAATTCTTGATTTTCGCGTGAAAACTACTTTGCAGAAGAATTACATAATACGACTAAAATATGTTATTTTATTGACTTCAGTTTAATAAAATGTAATTGTTTAAGAATAATACATTATCTACTATATCTACGAATACAATATAATACAAGGATACAATTGAAACTAAATACTAGTTTCTTATCACAGTCTCAACTATAGAATTGCCCTGGAAATTTTGCCACTTTTATATATTTATTACAACTACTTAATTGTTGTACATGCGTACATGCACATTGCAGATTATGTACGGTTTCTTTGTGTACAATGTGCATTATGAATATTTGAAGGAACCACAATAATGCAGTTTTTGTGCAGCTAGGCAATTTTCCTGACTTCCATTTGCATAATCTTTTTGCAACAAGTGCATATTTGCAATTTTTCTTCAAACACAACACAAGCCATGCAATTTTCAATTTGAAACTGAATAGGTCTGAACATAGACCAGGCAGGGAAATCCGGGTTCAGCTTTATTCAGATTTATATTTTTCTTTAAACGGAATCTATAAATTATAGTTCTTGGACTGAACATTGAAGTCTCTGAGTCCTAATTTAACTCTCCGTCCTTTTAGGTTTTATAATGGATTGGTTTTTGGTCTGATTACTCCGGGTAGGTTGTATAATACACTGGAAGGATTTTAGAGAAATCTATAGGCATGGCACTCGTTTACTTGGTAATTTGTCTTTCCGTAAAATCTTTATTTATAGTTCTTTCCTGGGCTTAGATTGAGTAAATTAATTCCGGACAGATAATAATAATCAGAAACAGATAAATCCTACCCAGATGAGGAATTAGATGGTACCATGTCTATGGATAAAAAAATCCCAAAAATATGGTTTTATATGGTAATTAGGAGTTTCGGTAGCAGTCTCACTTATCCGGGACTGGAAAACCCCAGAGTTCTGGATTAAACTCTTAAACTGGATCTTTCCTACACCCTGGATGCCCGGACATTCTGCCACTCTCCCACCAGTCTATCCTTCAGTCTCTGAGATGCCCGGAGCTGCGGTATATTGTCCGAACCTGTTCCAGAATCCACTCCAGGTGGTCCATAAGCAGTGGGCTGTGCTCGACATATATTTTCTACGGATTTAAGAACCTCGAAATCTACTGATTTAGGTCTAGAACCGGCTTTTTTACCAAAGTTTTGTCTTAACTTGTTAGAACGTGTGAACGGTTGTTGCTTGTTATTGTTATTGTTGTTGTTGTTGTTGTTGTTGAAGTTAATAAGGTTCTGATGGTAGGGTAGGAAACTAAACTGGTTTGTTGTACTCACTTGGAACTCGTTGTTCTTCAGGGGAGTCAGCATCAACGTAGAATCCTGAAATATAGTTATAATGAACAGTAGACATAAAATCATGTAGTAAAGGGACTGTCCTGGAAATACAGTTATATTGAACAGTAGACAAAAAATCATGTAGTAAAGGGACTGTCCTGGAAATATAGTTATATTGAACAGTAGACATAAAATCATGTAGTAAAGGGACTGTCCTGGAAATATAGTTATATTGAACAGTAGACATAAAGTCATGAAGTAAAGGGACTGTCCTGGAAATTTCAAGTGTCCTTTTATTTGAAAAGGGGCATACCTGATTCTTAACGATATCCTAAACACCTTAGTCAATTTTAAACTCAAGAAGATAGATATATCTAGCATTTCTAACCAGACGAAGCTATTAAGGGGACCGAACTCTATGGAGAGTTACTTGAAATTGTTTATATACTCCCATCAAATAAAAAAGGGTTGTGTCAAGCTAAAATAATCTAATCTAATCTAATTTTCATACTGTTTATTCAGCTATACCTAGTAATCAAGTTTAGAAAATTAGAGTTTTTGGCAAGGATCGAGTTCCTCCTTATTTTCTCAATTAAATATTATAGAATTGAACATCATATGGATCTTTTTGTTTTATGGTTTAAAAACCCCTAGAGTACAAACTTAACATGTGTAAAAAACAATCTGAGTTTAGATAGTAAGCAATAAAGCCAATATGCCTGAAACCCTGAGCATTCTATTTTCAAATTTGATATTTGGATTGTACAAAAGATATTATAATGCTAGTGCTAATCTTTTTATTGGCTTGATTCTATCTGCTAAATAGTTAAAATAACAACTTTTGAAACTTAACAACTAATAAAAAGGTCCTCTGATAAAAAAATTTATTTTATAAAATATTATATATCAGGTCTCACAGATCTTGTCATACACCTTGTATTCACTGTATTCCTTTTATTCAAAACAGAAAAATGGAAATTGCTAAATCACGTGATAAAATTAAATGAAATAAAATAAAATTTTCCGCCACCTTTTGTTTTACAGACTAAACTACATTACACATCTTTTTATTCTTTTTATTCATCTATCAATCTATCTATCTATCTATCTATCTATCTATCTATCTATCTATCTATCTATCTATCCTTCTATCTATCTATCTATCTATCTATCTATCTAAGTATCTAAACAAACACTTAAGACCTCTATCAATGACACTCTACTGGAAGCAAGATATACCCATATATGTTGTTTAACAAACAGTTTACAAGGTCGGTATGCAGACCCCACCTTCTTTACAGCATTAAAATCCTTCAAAAAGATTGTTCACTCTTCTAAAAAAGATAAGATTGAAGCCAAATAAAGAAGAAAGAATACAAACCGTTTCTAATAAAGATATTTTCTATCCTGGTTTGGTCTGTAGTAATTTAAGCAAACATAACTAATTTCATTATTACTTTCTAACAGAAACCTGGCTTAAGATCGGGAACTATAACATGTTTTTAATCTTGGATTTGAAAATCTTTTTGCTTGTTTGTTTATTTTTATATGATCTTTAACTCTAAAGCCATCAAGGAAAGCAAAATTTACTTTGAAAAATGTAAACTTAAATATTCTAAACTTGTGGCTTATCAAGAATTTTAACATAAAAGAATCTGCAATTAGAGGGCGGAAAGGGACCGAAAGTGAAGACTTGCTGACTATTTAACCAGAACATTTGGACAAGGGTATATTTATATACCTGAACGGAGTAGGATAGGTTCATCTCGGATCTAGGTCTAGGACGATGGTTGAGAGGTTTATTCTCCGGCAGGATAGCCTCGTCAATATTTATCTCCCGATGACTGCCCCGTATCTCCGGCTGACTAGAAAGAATCGGGTTCGGTTTATTCAGATTCTGTATATTGAAAATATTCTTCCAATTCCCGCTTCGGCGGGGTTTAAAGTCAGATCGGCGGTCGACCGGCCGATCTAGGACGGTATGGAAGGTTACAGACGGTCGAATAGGTTCTCCTTTTACATCAATCAGCTCAGCAGTTTGCTAAAATAAACAATTAATAAATTAAAAAACAAATAAAAAGAAAAAACAAAATCGAATTAGTTGAAAATTGGGAAAGAAAGAACGTAAGTAAAGTAAATGAAATAAAAAAATGGTTAAAACAAAATAAATAAATATAAGAATATTGAAAGAATATTGAATGAATTAATGAATAAATATAAAAATATTGAATGAATTAATGAATAAATATAAAACTATTGAAAGAATATTGAATAAATTAATGAATAAATATAAAAATATTGAAAGAATATTGAATGAATTAATGAATAAATATAAAAATATTGAAAGAATATTGAATGAATTAATGAATAAATATAATATTATCACCTTAGCAGGTAAAGAGACGAGTTTAACCTCCTCCAATGAGTACAATCCTGTTCAAAAATAACATTTAAATATTTGAACTTTATATTTAAGTAACTAGGCTTTTAGGGCATTTCGCGCCCATCTTCTATTTCAGTTGTGAACATTTTCTCTTTGTATACATTGTAAAATAAAAACAAACAAAAATTTCGCAGATTTTATAAAATTTCCAAAATTTTCAAAAATCGAATTTTGTTAGAGGCAAAAAATTTTAAATTCGATCATCCATAAACCTTCTCTGGGGTCAGGTGAGGTTCCACAAAAAGTTTGGACTCGATCGGTTCAGCCGTTTTGACGTTTATTGGATGCAAACGGACAGACAAACACCCAAGCAAAGTATATATATAGATTTTCCTCTCGTAAAATTATATCCCCCCCCCCCCATTAAATCTAATCCCTATAATATTTCCTCCCCTAACAGATAAAACTGTTGAATAACAGGGCTAGAGTATCTTATCCCTACTTTTATAACTCTGTAAGTTCCCCCTACCTCCCCCCTCTTCTCCTAGCTCCCCTTTCCCGTTTCATTTCCCTTTACCTCCTTAACTTCCCTCACATAGAAACTATTTCAACTGACATTTAGAAGATCTATTTTTCGAAAATAAATAGTTTTATTTTTCTACTGTGTGTCACAAAAATGCCTGGGTTTCATGAATGAAGTTAAGAATTTTGTAGACACCAATATACTATTTCATAAGGTTTCTTTACATTTTCTTTTTCTTTTCTGATTTCTAAAATTATTATCTACGCAATTGTATACACCCCAAAAAGGAAACTTGGGAGTTTCGTTTAACGATACTCTCTTAAATTATCAGCTCATTAGGTACAGTGGACTGGACCTACTGTACCGGACCACTGCAATGGTGTACAGTAGTATGCAATAAATATATATATACATATACCTGATGAGGACGGGTTGGGTACAGCTACAGACCGAGGACGAGGTCGAGAAACAATATTTATCCTCGTCTCAGCTCGGGACTGATGGGCGCTCTCCGCCCTCACATGATGATGCCCTACACTCGTCCGACCCTGATGTCCAGACTGTGTCCGGATGAAATGTCCCGTTTCAAGCCGAACCGGACTCACGGAGTCGAAACGACAATTGTTTCTTGAAGGTCCATTTTGGTGAACCTTGGTGGATCCATTTTGGAAACCGTTTGAGTTCGGATGATTGTGCACACCCTCTCTGATCTGACTAGTCTGATTACCAGAGATAAATATTTCTGTTTTATTCTTAGATTCCGAGTTTTTCAAAACCGGTTTCAAGTTCCCTTGGCCCACTGTTGTCACGTTGGTAGAAAAAGTCACGGTGTTGTTGTTGTTGTTGTTGTTGTTTGTTGGTTTTGTACTGGTGCAGTGGCAACAACAGTGTGTACAGTGTGAAGGAACAGTGTGATGGGAGGGGGAGGGAGGAGCGAAGACGGTTCCAGCACAACGGATTAGGAACTCCGTGATAACAGCTTGCAACCCGACATCCTGAATAAACTTAAACCATCAACACTGAGTCGAGATTTTTCAACATGAGAGGATTGTTGACATCAAGGGGAGGGGGGGATTAGATGGGATTGGTGTAGGGGAAGGATGGGAATGGAATATCAGATGGGGGAAATGGAATGAGAGATAGTATGATGGGATTTGAGAGGTGAAGAGATGAGAAAGAGGCGTGGAGGGAACNACAAAGCTTTGAGAGTATTTTTATTGATTTCCGAGCAAGTATTTAAAAGAAAATAATTGAATCTTCGCCATTAACTCAAATTTTCTAATCCCTATATCTTTCCAACCTAATGGTGTAACCCTATCATATATTAAAACTTGGGTTTTTTAATCCAACAGAATTCAAAGTTTTAAATATCTAAAGTCTACGACATTGGGATAAAAATATATAGGGATTAGAAAAGACTAAATGTCGTTGGTCCAGAAAAAATTTCATTTTTAAAACCTAAAATTTGATCATTTAAAGAAAAAATAGAAATGATACAGTTCAAGTTCTGAAGAAATACTTTTAAAAAATTAAAATAGTAAACCTGTAATGCATCCTGTGTATCTAACTCCGAAACATCGCACCTAGAAACAAATTGAATAATTAATCCGATTTTTTTTATATTTCTCTAAAATGTCAAACCTTAGGATATTCGGTGACCAAACGATCGCCAAGTTTTTGCTCGTCATCCCAGTTCTGTCCGCCTGCTGGGACATTCGGTTCAGATGTCTCATCAACCAGTCCATTGTCCTAGGACAGAAATATATTAATATTAACATATGTACTACAGAGTTAGTTTTATGTAAACACTATAGGTCGACCAAAAGTATGAATTTAACGGCCAATTTGTGCTCTATAGCACGTCATTAAGACGGATTTTTTTCTGACAAGAAACCTACTCTGTGTACACTGTACTAGACTTTAGTGAGGGTACACTGTACTAAACTATAGGGAGGGTACACTGTACTAGACTATAGGGAGGGTACACTGTACTAGACTATAGGGAGGGTTGCCCCTAAGGATGATATATTAATCACAACCCTAAGTACGTAAAAATTATGCATTTTGTATTCAATATTTTGAATTCATTATTCTACAAAGTAAAAGAATAAGTTTACTGCTAGATATGGAAAGAATGTCGTGAACTCGGCTTTAACGCCGTATTCTTCCTCTCTGGGCAATCCCACACTTTTTATGTGCTTCAGAAATCTACAAAGAAATGGAAGAAAAATAATATTATTAAAGGGACAGTAAATTAAAAATGAAAGGGGGTATAGACTGAAAGCTAATCACTTTAGCTCTCGATCGCGACCCATGAAAGTTTTATCTGATGTTCCTATCTCGAGAAGTTGATTTACAACTGTGTCAAATTTATACGAAAATTAATATATATACAATTTTGTATAAAAGTAGTGGGTTTAAATAGATCAAATTCAGCAAATAAGCAACCAATCTGAAAACGATAATATCCCCGAGAAAGCTAATTATTACTTAGGTTTACTCCAATTCTAATTTTATATTTGTTATTTCTATTTTTAATAGATTTAATTCATAATATTATTTACACGTCCGAATTGCTTGACCAGAAAATCCACCANAAACACATATATTTCTTTACACATTTTTTGTCCTATTGTTGGCTAAACTCTTACTTTATAAACAATTAAAAAAAAGTCATATTAGATAAAAGAGAGAAAAAATTATTAGAACGAATAAGTTCTTTATTTTTCTAATTTGATTAGTCCTATAAAACAGCAAAGATGTGTTGTGTGTGTAAACAGTTCTCAAAGTTTACTATGTATATGCTGTATAATGTATATGTAGATATTTTTTAGTGGCTCATAAACCGGGGGCATGTGCCCGCCCTGCCCTCGACATTTGAATACAGATCGACCGAGCATTTCAGATTAACAGAAATCACGCAATTGAAATCTGTCCAAATCTATGAAACGATGTTTGAGCTTCTACCACTGAAAACTTGCCTCAAATTCTTATTTTTTAATCCCTTTATCTTTGCAACCTGATGGTACAAACCTTCTATCTATGTTTCAAAATTTGGCTATTTTAACTAGTATAAATCATAGTTTGAAATATCAAAGGTCCTCGATATCAAATTAGAAAATTCAAGATAGCGGCATGCATTAATTCCGTTGTTTTTAGTCAATTTGGAACTTTCAAAAATGAGCTTACACTTAGTTAATGTTAGAAGTTTACCTGTAGTGAGCAGCTGGAAGACGTTGCAAAATATCCCGAAATTTCTCCGATCTCTTTAATTCTGATTGTTTAGAGGCCAGGACAAGATGGGGGTACAGGTCATAGGTTACTAAAAAATTGAACGTAAAGATAAAAATAATGATTACAACAATATATAAACACTTCTTTTGTGTAATTCATACCCATTTTTCTAATAACAATTTAGCTTTCAAATGTTGCTTTATCGAACTCCATTTTTTCTCCGCACATGTAAATAAAACCCAAAAACTTTGATTTTTCTAATTGCATTGATGAATTTGCAAAAGTTAAAAAAATCTATGAAATGTTTTGACTATATAGATATGAATACAAATTAAATAGATTGATTTTATCCATTGATTTTGGAAATGACTAATTGCGTCTCACTGCTCAAACAAGATTATGAAGATCTTAATATTTATGTTACAGGTTCGGATATGCAGGATTATGTAGATATTTGTAATCTTATAATCTTGCTCTCCACCCAACCCCTCCCAGCACGCCACCCTCCTCCCTTCTTTGTCACTTTACTCGCAATTCACTATGTGAAAAAACATAAATAGGGTGTCCTGATATAGTCATGACCATTCAAAATTAATATTGGAAGGTCTATATGGGTAGGACGGATTACCTAAAAGAGAAGAAAGGTTTAAATGAAAAGGCAGGAGTAGGAAGGTTTCGATGACTAGAACGGATTACCTAGTGGAGCAGGAAGGTTTAGCTGAGTAGGACGGATTACCTAGTGGAGTAGGAAAGAAAAGAAGAGTAGGACGGATTACCTAAATGAGAAGGCCGGAGTAGGAAGGTTTCGATGACTAGGATGGATTACCTAGTGGAGTAGGAAGGTTTAGATGAGTAGGACGGATTTCCTAGCGGAGGAGGAGGATTTTCGATGAGTAGGACGGATTACCTAGTGGAGTAGGAAGAAAAAGAAGAGTAGGACGGATTACCTGTTGGAGTAGTAAGGTTTAGATGATTAGGACGGATTACCTAGTGCAGTAGGAAGGGACGGATTATCTAGTGTAGTAGGAAGGTTTAAATAAGTAGGACGGATTACCTAGCGGAGTAGGAAGATCTCTGAAGTAAAGTTTGAGTACGGAGGAAACACAGTGAATATCATGAAGAACTGCAGGTTCTCCAGCTAAGTTTGGAACTCTCTGCTCATCGAACAGGTTTCTAAACAATAATTAACAATCAAAATTGAATATTTGTAACAATTTAATATTTTTGTTTCTGAATTTTGAACCTAGTGTTTGATTATTAGATTTTGATATGTTTTTGAAGTTATCAAGAAAAATCTTGTTTAAATGTGCTTATTTCGTGTTTGGTTCGAAATTTTTCCATAATCACTAATGGTAAAGATGCAAATCATTTCATTAAAAATTGTCTGTATCTTTTAAATGATATCTCCATTCTCCACTAAATTAGTTCGTCCCAGCTTTAAGTTATCATATATCAAAGAGGTTTTACCTTATCTCTATGTACATTACTATAATGGAAACAACACCATACCCGGCCTCGCTTAAAGGGACTGTAGACGTATTTTTAAAGTGATCCTCTATTTTCAAAATGGAATGTCCGATTTTCATTTCTCTGATCAAGAATGAATAAGAGTTTTACTGGCCAAAAAAGGATAAAATTAACAGAAAATAACATTTTTCAGATAAATGGTTTAAATGATTCCGTTTTTAATACGACATGCACTCTATAAATGAATGGTCACTTTAAATCAGCTCCATGGCTCATACTCAAACCTTTATGGCAACATGATACCTTAGAGTTAACCTGACAACTATAGAGTTAACATGACACCTTAGAGTCAACATAACATCAAGGAGTCAACATGAAACCTAGGAGTCACTATGACACCAAGGAGTTAACATGACACCAAACAGTCAACATGACACCAAGGAGTCAAAATGATACCTAGGAGTCAACATGAAACCTAGGAGTCACTATGACACCAAGGAGTTAACATGACACCAAGCAGTCAACATATGACACCAAGGAGTCAACATGACACCTTAGAGTCAACATAACACCTGGGAGTCAACATGACACCTAGGAGTCAACATAACACCTGGGAGTCAACATGACACCTAGGAGTCAACATGCCACCTAGGAGGCTACATGATACCTAGGAGTCAACATTACACCCAGGAGTCAACACTTTACCTCGGAGTCAACATGACACCTAGGGGTAACCATGACACCTAGGAGTCAACATGACACCTAGGGTTTACCATGACATCTAGGGTTTACTATGACACTCACAAGTCAACATGACACCTAGGGTTCACTATGACACCAAGGAGTAAACATAACACCTAGGGTTCACTACGACACCAAGAAGTCTCCACGACAAATGCTGTTCCCCCTGACACCTAGTGATTCCTTTTCTGATTAATGAATGGTGTATCTAGTATTCCCGTGCTATTATACCGGGCTTGGTAATTATAAAACAATTACACACATATTAATTATGATAGGATCTCCCAGTAAGATTTATTAGGGACGAACTGGGAGCGTAGCCAGCTATGGAATGGAATAAGAAAAGAAAGACTCAAAGTCACAATTGCTATTCGTTTCCGCCTTACTAGATGATCATCAATTATCAATAGCGATGGGTGGGAAGGATGGGGACTGTGGGGGGGGGGAGATAAGCAAAACCAAAATAAACATTTTAAGTGAATAAAATACAATTTGATAAAATTTAAATGATTAAATTGTTGATTCCTGATTCAATTCCACGTGTTGTGTTTTTTAATGCCTGTATTGCATGAGAAGATTTGAACTGTTGAGGCATTATAGAATTATAATGATTAGAGATAAAATATAAAGGTATTATAGAATTATAATGATTAGAGATAAAATATTAAGGTCTAAATATACAAACAAGGGTTTACGTTTAGTCTGGCAAACCTTCCTCTAGACTTCCTGGTCTATTCTTTCCTTAAACTCTTCTCCTGTCCGTCTTATCTTTCTCTTTTTTCATTTTTTTTCAGTGAATTTCATCTTTTCTAAATATTTCTTCTATTCCTCAGCGCCCTTAATCCTTTTATCATTCTTGTTTCTTCTGTCAATCTTATTTTTTTTCTTCACTGTTTTTTTTAATTGTTCTTTTTTATTTATTGTAATTTTTCTTTTCTTTGTTTTCTTCTTTTCTTTATTGTTCTTTTTATTTCTTGTTCTTCTTTTCTTCTTGGTTTTTATTTTTATTTTCTTTATCGTTCTTTTTTTTTGTTCTTCCTGTTTTTTTATTTCTCTCTTGTTTTTTCATTTCTCTTCTTGTCTTTTTTTCATTTCTCTTCTTGTTTTTTTCATTTCTCTTCTTGTTTTTTTCCATTTCTCTTCTTGATTACTTTATTGTTCTTCTTGTTTTCTTGATTTCTCTTTTATTTGTTTTCATAGTTTTGATTTGTTTTATTGTCCTTTTTCTTCAAGTTTTTCTTCATTAGTCCTCTTCTTGTCGTCTTCTTGTCCTCTTCGTGTCCTCTTCTTGTCCTCTTTTACCCCTTCTGTCTTAGAACTGTTCCAGTCAAAAATAAAAATTATGAATTATTTCATTTTTTAAAAAAGAATGTTGTAATTTTCTTTAAAGTTTCTTGATTTTAATGATAAAGCTGATCAAAACAAAATGTCTAGGAATTAATCTAAAGAGAAATACAACTGGGTGAGAAATCAAAAATTTTGACTGTAGGGATAATGAAAGTACTCTAGGGAAACGAAATAGTCTGAAGCACGTCGTTTTAGTTTTGTTACTTGGTGTATTAATATTTTCAATATATTCTGAAAACCTGTAATTATAAATTGCACTTAGACTATGAATTATGATTCATCTTGTTAATTCTATCATATATTGTACGTATTCTAACCCCCATATAATAAAAATAATATTCACTTGATGAGCTTGTAACCTAATGCAATTAAATTTTTAAATAATTAAAATATTTTCTTTTCTTTTTGTTTAAGATAATATAACAAAAAATTTATTTTGCAATAATAGTAATGGAAAAATTAAAAATAACGTTTTTCAAATTATTTTTTTTGTCGAATATTGGTCGATATCTTATACAATTGTAGACTTCAAATTGCAACTCGATCCAATAGCAATTATTTTAAAAGCAGTCTTTAAATATTCTGATTCTAATCTTTAGAATTGAAACCATTATTTAGACATAAATACTTTATTCTAATAAATCAAGCATATGCACACATTTATATACCACACTATTATTTATTCAAATTGGAAGGTTAAAGTATAACAATACCTCGGTGAAACCAAGACAATAAAGTGATTAGGATTTGTTTGTTTGACCAAGATATATGGATTTTGTACAGTGTAATTTGGTTAGTTTGGCGGGTTTTTTAATTATCAATTGGAATAGATGAGAAGGATGAATGGCTGAGACAAAAAAAGAGGTTTGAGGAGAATTGATTTTCTTAAAAGAAGAAAGACAGGAAGGATGAAGGAAGGATGCAGGATGGATGAAGGAAGGATGTAGTATGGATGGTATGTTGTGTGGTTGGATGTCCTTTAATCCAACCACAAGTGTCGACACTTATAGCCTTAAAGATAAAACATTCTTCCATCAATCCATCATTTCAAAACATGCAAGCATACATACAGTGTATATATTAAATACTTTTCCTAGTCATAAACAAATTAAAAGAGTTTGAATCTGATTAATAAATTATTTTCATTGGAATTAGTTTTTTAAATGAAGATTTTTATGTAACAGAAAATGATGAATAGTTACAGGCTAGCTACAAAAGTAAACATATTTTTCTATAAATATTGATAGCATGTACAAAGGAATTTACAAAGTCTATAGCCACAAACTTATATTTCTATAATCCCTATATATTAGCAACCTGATGGTATAAACCTTTGATATTTCAAACTTATATTTTCTAATTCCTATATATGAGCAGCCTGACGCTATAAACCTTTGATATTTCAACCTTATATATTTTTATAATCCCTATATATGAGCAGCCTGATGGTATAGATCTTTGATATTTCAAACTTATATTTTCAAATCCATATATATTAGCAGCCTGACGGTAAAAACCTTTGATATTTCAAACTGATATTTTCTAATCCCTATATGTAAGCAGCCTGATGGTATAAAACTAGGATATTTCAAACTTATATTTTCTAATCCCTATATATTAGCAGCCTGATGGTATAAACCTTTGATATTTCAAACTTATAATTTTCTAATTCCTATAAATGAGCAGCCTCATGGTATAACCTTTGATATTTCAAACTTATAATTTTCTAATTCCTATAAATGAGCAGCCTCATGGTATAACCTTTGATATTTCAAACTTATAATTTTCTAATTCCTATATATGAGCAGCCTCATGGTATAAACCTTTGATATTCAAACTTATATTTTCTAATTCCTATATGTGAGCAGCCTGATGTTATAAACCTTTGATATTTCAAACTTATATTTTCTAATTCCTATATATGAGCAGCCTCATGGTATAAACCTTTGATATTTCAAACTTAGACTATTTAATCTAACAGAATCAATAGTATCTAAGGTCTCAGCATTGAGTTGCAAAGAGATATATAAGGATGAGAAAATCATAATATTTGCAAATTTTCTTGTTTGAAATCATAATATTTCATAACATCAAAACCCTGTCTTTTCCTTTGTCAGAGTATATGTTAAGATGCTTATATCATATTGTTTATAAAGTATGGCAAATTAATATACAATTGTACGGTGATAAAATTGTACAATCTAAGTTTTATGAAGCAGAAAAATCCTTCTTTAGATAATAAGATTTCAATACAAAAAGACGTTTATGACGCTTATTAGGCTTTATGGGGTTGGATGTTAACATTCAACTGAGGTAGTAAACAACCTTTTTGACCTGTTCAAATTAGAACTTTAATTGGATTGTTTATGAATTTCAAAAATGAGGTACGGTACAAATCTTAAAGATTGCAAGCACTATTTCATTACTACTCCAATGATACTATTAAATGGTCGTTTAGACAATTTGAATTCACTAATTTAAAGTTTATTACAACTTTAAAATTTAAAAAGTAAACTTTTAGATTAAGATTATTTTACAATGAACACATGAGCGTTCACGAGCTGGGGGGATGGAGGAAGGCATCCTTCACTAAATGATATCTCACTTTCATTTTTTAAACCTTCATAGTAGACTTAGATTTTAAACAAATTCCATGATTTTCCAAAGATGCAATTTTTTAGTAAAATTGACATCTTAGATTCATGTTATGCCTCTGTAAACTAAAAATAAACCTTAAATATTTGAAAATAAACAGAGGCACTGTTTGTAACACTGGATTAAGGTTGGGTTCGAAGAGATATTAGTTCTCTGAGTATAAAATACTCTGTATTGATTGCGAGACCTGGAGAACAGATCTGTATTGATTGCTGGACCTGGAGAACAAATCTGTATTGATTGCTGGACCTGGAGAACAAATCTGTATTGATTGCTAGACCTGAAGAACATACCTGTATTGATTGCTAGACCTGGAGAACAGATCTGTATTAATTGCTAGACCTGAAGAACATATCTGTATTGATTGCTGGACCTGGAGAACAGATCTGTATTGATTGCTAGACCTGGAGAACATATCTGTATTGATTGCTAGACCTGGAGAACAGATCTGTATTAATTGCTAGACCTGAAGAACATATCTGTATTGATT
>NW_019396189.1:18002-24790 GCF_000591075.1 Eurytemora carolleeae
GTAATATTCTCCGTAAATCCTTTTCTCTGATTGGTTCAGATTTTCCCGGGAAATTCAAATTTAAAATTGAGAAAGTTTAATATTTAAGTAGCTATTCATTATTTTACAGAACTTTTAACCTCGAACTTAAAATTCGCGCATTCTTTAGTTTTAGACTCAGGTTACAGTATTTAAATAATTGGAACTATAGGATCTTTATTCATGACTTCAAACAGGAATTCTATGCAGAATGCAGAATGCAAATGTTAACGTTTATATTATCTAAAGAATTTGAAAAATCCCATCCACCCCTGCAACCACCACCTTTTCCAGTAAACGAGATTTCTGGAAAAATATAGTATTTTCACAAACATTTTTTTGTTGATGAAGGAATTATTTTTAGTTCCAGAATTAAGTATAATCTTGATAATGAACTTGATCTACAATTGTCAGTCATATGTCTCCATAACTTTACTGTGACAAAAAAATTATGAAAATGACCCTGATAATAATATTCACCTTTACAAACATACCTATATCTATAGTTTTGACCTTAAAGAGACTGTAAGAGTAATTTTAGGTGACTCTACGTATGCAGAGAGAGCAACGCTCGATTCACAGTGCTCTTAAAAGCTTTGTCTAATCAAACATGAATTTTATATGATATGTTTATAATTTTAAAAAACTAATTATTTTTAATTGTGGTTTCTTTATACAAAAGTCACTTGCGAGTTGCGTATTTCTACTGCAGGAACACATCTGGAATTTACAGAATTAAACACATTTAAATCTAGAAAAACGATCAGATCTGGTTTCCGCATTATTGGTTAAATAAAGGTCTCAAAGATAATGTTGGGAATCTAGCATTGTCATCTTTGTATGGAGGTTCACTTGAGTACCCTTAAAGTCCCTAAAAATCCCTAATGATCTGCTTACTTGATTCTCTGTATATTATGTGATATCCCCGGAGCCCTGTATATTCCGTCAATAATGCCCTTCTCTTCCAGAAGCTGGGAACATATCCTCAGTACTTGGGGAACTAAAATATATCAAACATTAAACATTTATATTTCAAAATATGAATTCTGTTAGATCAAATATTTCAAGTTAAAGTAGAAGGCACTATGGCAAACGATTTTTTGTGTGGACACTGCAGTGCTACAATGTTTTCTGGGTTTTAAATTCTACAATAGCCACCAGATACCACACTAAATTTTTTTTATAGTTTTTTTCAGATCGTTAATGAAAATTTTTTATCCCTAAATTTTCACAACCTGATTGTGTAAACTTTGATATTTCAATCTTAGGCTATCTTATTCGCCAGAATTTACATTTTGAAATATTAAAGGTTTACACGATCAGGTTGCAAAGACAGACGGATTAGAAAGTTTTAGTTTGTGGCAAAAACTAATAGTAAGTAACCCTAAACCGTTAAATCTAATTAACATCAGATGATCTATACCAACGATTTTATCGTCTATTTCTAAAGAACCAAAGTCATTTTGATCTATCAAAAACTCCGACAGTATAGAGTTTAGTGCAATAATGCGAGGTTCACTAGTCCTCCTACTGAAGAGTATTCAGCAAATATGTCCGTCCTATTAACTCCGACAGTATTGAGTTTAGTGCAATAATGCGAGGTTCACTAGTCCTCCTACTGAAGAGTATTCAGCAAATATGTCCCCCCTATAAACTCCGACAGTATTGAGTATGTCCGTCCTATAAAGACAAAAAGATAAAACTTTTAAACAGTTGGAACACATCAATATCTTATTCGGAAAAATAACAAGTAATCTTTTTTTAATTGCCTTAAATAAAAGTCCCATGGGTCTATCTTCTATACCCGGCCACCTAGTATATCTCCTATACCCGGCCACCTATTATATCTCCTATACCCGGCCACCTAGTATATCTCCTATACCCGGCCACCTAGTATATCTCCTATACCCGGCCACCTAGTATATCTCCTATACCCGGCCACCTAACCTAACGTGTTCGTTTAAAAAATTGATTCTGTGACACTCTCCACATTTTATAAATTTGATAAAAATCTTTCCTCCATTTATTTAAATTGAAATACAGTGTGAGACGGATTGTTTTTAAACCAGTCTAGGATCTCTAGAATCTAGATCTAACAGAGCTAGGTTTGACTGCTACAGGTTAGAAAGGGACTATAATAAGGTTTGCAAAAAAGACGAGCGCAAGATAGGACTAATAATCCATTTTTTATATAAAAAATTCATATGTTGGACATAATTTGTAATTCCAGAAAAAAGCTCCAACACAAAAAAGTTGTTTTTTATTGTAAGAAATTATTTCTGTTTCTTATAATAATCCGTGCAAAAATCCCAGTTTATAAATCGTAATTATCATTTATTATGTATTATGTATTAGCTGGATCGTTATATTAAAAATACACAATAAAAAACTGAATTCTACATCCCTGAATTGAGATATAAAATAAAAATGATGACCCTGTTAGTCGATTTAAATGGAATTGGTTTAAGGGGCGTGGCATGGGAATGAAAGAAACTAATTGGTCGCAACAAACTCCACTTTCCTAATCTTTATATTTTTGTAGCCTGATACAGGTACCAATCCATCAATGAATATTGAACTAATTACAATTAATGCCGGAAACATGAAACCCAAACTTTAATCACTACAAACTAATATAATTGGAAGACTGATAATTATTTCAATATTTAATCCAAACAGTTCCCAGCAGGGTCCAATATTATACATCAGTCTAATCTCATTGAAATTAAACATGATCAAATCTGTTTAATACAAATAAATAATTTCAGATGTCAGACGTCGTGGAAAAAATCATAGACCAATTGATAAAATGAAAATCAAGTGGAAAAAAAGGAAAAAATACTATAATAAACGTACAAAGTACGATTTATAAATGGCCAATATGTTAATTCAAAGATAAAAAAACCTTTGGATTCTGCACATATGACCACTGAAAAAATAATTTATTTTAAAAAAATTGAAAAATAGCCTTAGGTAACATGTCAATTAGCCAGGGCCTATTAAACAATGAAGAACTGAACAATCAACAAAGAATTATCTGTAAACCTGATCAAGGTTAAACGAATTTAAGAAGATGTTCAGATATGCCAAAACTATATTCCAATTAGAGACTAGAATTTAAAACCTGAAATTAATGAATACAGTATGCACCCTTAGGTAATATTAGTTGTTTAATTCTTAGCACCTTTTCTTTAGACCTTCAGTTTAGCCAAATTTGACTAAATCTTAAATGTACTTACATAAATATATATACTGGGTGCCCCATAAATATATATACTGGGTGCCCCATAAATATATATACTGGGTGCCCCATAACAAACAGGGATTAGTGTTTTTCAGTCCTTTTAATCTTTTTAAATGACTTGAAAATGTGCTCTAGGATATGTTTTTTTCAAATTTTAAATGGGGTTTCTTAGTAAGGTTTCCGCTTTCCGATTCTTCAGTTTTCTTCAAGTCACTAAAAAATAATATTGAGGCTTAAAAACGCAAATCCCTGATTATTTGGGTCACCTTGTATAAATATGTGATCTCTGTTTGTCTGTCTGTTTAAATGATCAATCAGGAGCCCCTTGACCACGGGAATATTTTTAGCTAAAATATTTTAATTTGATTGGGGTGACTTTAACATAAGAAGTATAGTTTCCATACAAAGTTGGGTTCCCAAGCGTTGCTTGAATTCAGTCTTTGTAAATATTTAAATGGAATGAATTTAAAAAATTAACAAGGTCAAATATTTTAAAATAAAAAGGATTGTCGACTGAATTTCAAGTGATATTCAACATACCCAAAATAGAATGGGAGGAAATTATCAGAATTAAACACTTTTTAAGCTAGAAAACCGACGATATCTTTCGCATAATTGATCAGATAAAGGTTAGCAGGCAATGTATATTCATAAATATAGTGAACAAATGCAAATAGTAATCGTTTTAAATAAAATAAAAACTCTAATCTGAACTTTAACTTAAAGATACTTAATTTAGATAATGCATGCCCCAGCTCACCAAGGATCCTTTGTTAATCAAATAAAAGTTTTTAAAATGAAAAAATCAACAGACCCGGGCCGGCTGAAAGGATTTTATTCCCTGCATCTGGCTGAAGAATGCTAGCAAGGCAATTAGTGTCAGTTTGTCTGTTGTAGAATATCCATTGAAGGACAACCCTAACATTGTGAATAAAGAAGGGTCCTACAATACATCCTGTCGGAACCCCCTTTTCCATCTTTTAACACATCTTGCTAATAGCCTTAAACATTCAACACATAATGTCATCATTAAGATATTGAATATCTTAATGATGACATTATAATAATTAATCAATTTTCTTTTTCAATAATAAATATTATATTGAATGAATCGAATATGGATTTAAAAGTAAAATAAAAAATTTCGAGGATTTTTTTCAGATCTGAGTTCAATGAGTTTAATCCCTCAACGCACCCATCTAAAATTTTTACATCGCCATCCCCTGCAACTATTTCTCCATTAAGAGGCATTCCAAACTAGAACAACTCCCCTCTTCTCCCTACTCTATCCCGCTTAATGCTAATGTTTATTGCTATTTCTGAGTTTAACAGAGACAGTTTACACTTCATAATGATGTTACAATAGTCCCTTGTTGGACTCTAAATACAGGTTTAGATAAACTTACATATATTTCTCCATATGTACTTAAACACTTGCCTTAAAGGGGCTGTAACCCTCCGTGCAACGATGGCATTGTCCAATTTACAACGGTTCCATCAAAAGCTTTGAATTATCAAGTATGAATCAAATATCCATGTTTTTGTTTCATTAAACTGTTTATTTCATTCGTGTAGGTTCTAAGCGAAAGTGGTTGGCGCATTTCTTGCTTATATGAAGCAAAAGAGAAATTATCAGAGTTAACACTTTTAGAGTAAGGAAAACGACGGTATCTTCCACATTTTTCATCAGATCAAGGATTCAAGGCTACCGTTGTAAATCGGGCATTGCAATCTTTGCCTGGAGGGTCACTTGAAATTACGCTTACAATCCCTTTAATCTTTTTATCTATGTGACTTGATTTTGCAAACCTTTAATTATTTGATCTAGCAGAATTCATATTTTGAAATATTAAAGGTCTACGAAATCAGGTTGTAAAAAGATTAGATTAAGTTTCAGTTTCTTTTCATTCTCTAAAAATGCTACTGTAAACATTAAAAACTATGCGATGGCATTTTTTTAATAAAAATGCTAAAATTCTTTTTTTTTGTAAATCAGATTGTGAGCCAGAAACGTTAAATTCTTAAAAAAAACCTGACTTTTAAGCAAATTCTTTGCAAAAAAACCGGTTTTTAGGAAAGATATAATTAAGTATAAAAAAACAAGTTTTTTAGCCTTATATCAAACAATTTTTGAAATACCAAAAAAAACAGACAAATGGATGGTATTCATATTCATTTCAACATGTTTGGAAAAATTCAAAAATCCACCTTCTCTTAAGATATCTGTTTTTTAAATTGTTTTTTGCTGAATAAATTTAGATCTTTTCAATTTGTTCTTTTAAAAATTTAGCTTTTTACTCGTTCAAAAAGGATTTGTCATCTTGATTTGCTTTTTATCGTGTAAATCTACCTTCGTCTCCAGTATCTGCTAGAAGCTTGGTCAGTTCCAATCCAAACACACGGTTCATCCCAACCTTCTCCTTCTCCTTCGTCCTAGGACTGATGAAGCTCCGGAAAAAAGAGACGAACTTTCCGTTTCTCTTCCAGACTGGAATCTGAGCATCGTGCGTATCCTGGAAGGTCGCCTGATAATCAAACCTACGAGGTGAGGGAGGGACCCGGAGAAATCGAGTTCGTTTTCCCATGCTCTTGATTCTATCTTGGGCTTTAAATGAACCAAAGATATGCGATAGTCATATTTTATTTCAAAGAATAGGAATCAGTGTGGGTCATTATTCAAACCCTGTTCATTCTGTCATGGCGGTCTATTATCTATTGTTCTCAGATCTTTAATCCTTGTAGTTCTAGGTTTAGAGCTCCCGGCCTCTCTTTAGTCTTCCTTGTTATAGATTCTTTTTCTTGTATATTTTCTTTCGTTTGTTTTCCTTGTGAGATAACCCTTTCTTTTCCATATCTATCCTTTTCTTCGACCCCGTATTAATTCTTTTTCATTTAATAATTTTACTGTACCCCTTTTTCTCCCCTTTCACCCTCTACTCTAACCCCTTCTACAACCCTAATTTTAAATCGTTTCTAAATTCCCTCCTTTTTAATAAGACGAAGGATCAAACGTTTGAAATCTTTGATTTTAATTATACGTCAATATATAGGATTACTTTTTTGCAAGGATTAGAGAATATGGTTAGTTTTAAGTAACTTCCTTTTACTGAAACTAGTCCAGATAAAAGGCTTTGAAATAAGAAAGAATTCTTGTTAAAATCACAGTGAGAAAAAGGGCGTTTGGAAAATGAGAACGGTAAGGGGGGGGGGGAGATTGATATTTTTAACAATTGGGTTACATTGCTTCTACTTAGGTTACATCATTAATTTTACCTTTCCTAGCCTTACGAGTTTCGATTTAGTTGAATATGGTTAAATCTTTGTTAAAATTCAGAATAATTAAAACAGTTGGTCTCCATAGTCTCGTTGACTACTAATTGACAGTTTAATTATATAAAAAACAAATCTGCCTTTGTCGTTTTAAACGTATACCTAACCTAATATCGATACGGATAGATTAACGGTTTCAGCTCCTACCATCTTGTTATTAACATTCTGGGTGCAACAAGTCTAATAGGGGCGGGGG
>NW_019396189.1:24838-40590 GCF_000591075.1 Eurytemora carolleeae
TAAGGATAAGGATAAGGATAAGGATAAGGATAAGGATAAGGATAAGGATAAGGATAAGGATAAGGATAAGGATAAGGATAAGGATAAGGATAAGGATAAGGATAAGAAGAGGGATAAGGATAAGGATCAATTTTGAGTCATGGAAAGGTGAACTCCTTTTTTTGAATTGTACTTAATTTAAGAGTTTGGTTTGGATTCTAGATAATTATTTGGTTTGGTTTGATTATTTTCCTGATCAGCTGATAGATTGGTGGATTCTCCGGAGTGACTTGGTAGAGAGGAGCAGGACTGATCAAGAGGAGAGATCTCAGAACTAGTGTTACTCTCAGATCTAAAAATAGTTGTCAAAAAAGAAACTTTCATTTCTTTTGAAATAAGTGAATTAGCTGGCCCAAAATATGTTGTATAATTGATTTTTAGTATAACATCAAATATTTCGAAAAAGTTAAAAAAAACAAAAATACATTATTTATGAAAACTAAAAATATTTGATTTAGCATTTACAAATCTGTTTAAACCGAGCAGTTTTATGAATTCTTTGATGGATAGATATTCATTCAAAATACAAATATTCCATTAGAAGAAATAACAAATATAAGAAAATCAAACAAAAAGTTAAACATATATGTCCAGTTTACTCCGCCCTAACAATTAAACTACAACGTATTTTCGTCTGAAAACGCGTTTAAAAAACGAAGAAAAAGTTTTTAAAAATGCGAAAGAACGAAACCATGGGTCAGAAATATTTCTTTACTTATCATAGTGTAAATATAAGTATAACCAGAGCTGGGAACTTTAGAATGGGATACCTTTAATCCCGACTGCTTAATCCGAATATCCAATGTGGACACTTTTAATTTCTTGCTTAAATCCACTCTTTTTTGATAATCTATTTGATGGACATATTTAAATCCACAAAAATATCATTGATTTACTTATTTGTGTTGTGGTTAAGGCCGGTACGTAAACCGTATGCATGTTCATTGTACGTACATTGTACACTGTCATACATGTACACTGTCGTACGTGTATACTGTACGGATACAGATTCTTAAGTTTTTTTTGCAGAAACCAGTCCCGTGTTTACAGTGTGTCAATGGTGTTTTTAATATTGATAAACCTTTTTATCATTTTTATGATATGTTTGCACCTGTAGCTCTATATCTGTGGATAAATGGAGAAGGTCAATGGAAATTTAAGTAAACTTTTATTATTTATCATTATCATATTTTTGGGAAAGAACTTAAGTCTTTGAACTAGATTCTGATTTTCTAATTCCTATATTTTTGCAACCCCCATATTACCTATGAATGATTTTTAAAAATATGAATTATGTTAAATCAAATAAATGTGAGATTGTGACTAAGACTCAATTCATTTGTCCCGGATTTTGATTAAATGACACGATGAAGCGTCTGTTATCTCTCCAAATATTTACCTCCCCCCCCCCTCCTCCCCCTCCTTTCATGAACCATTAAGTTATTAAGTTATTGAAACAATTCTATATTTGGAAAACTGGAAAATTTAAGGTTGACAATGACATATAATTGCTCACGTTGCCTAGTTCAACAATCAATGTTTGTTTGAATGGAGTGGATGTTTGTTTGTGTTTGTATGTGTTTGTATGTTTATAGGTAGTCTGAGCTAATTCTAAACTTGTATACTCCGTGAGTGTATGGTACCCTATACGCCCCATATTGTCCTATCTTTATCATCTTAATCTATCCAACATTCATTTAGATTTATACAACTTCCTTCCGTATCAGCTGTGTAGCGTGTAGCCATAACCATTCCATCCAAGAGACATAATTCATAAATCCAAATATATAAGAAGCTACAGTACATACTTTTAATAACATGCTTTTTGTTATATAGCCATATACTTTTAATCCAAACATGTAAATGTAGCCATATCCATTTAATGTAATTATGTTATGTATTTATATTTATTCAATCCAATCATGTTCATGGAGCCATATCCACTTAATCCAATCATGGTCATGGAGCCATATCCACTTAATCCAATCATGTTCATGGAGCCATATCCACTTAATCCAATCATGGTTATGGAGCCATATCCACTTAATCCAATCATGGTCATGAAGCCATATCCACTTAATCCAATCATGGTCATGGAGCCATATCCACTTAATCCAATCATGGTCATGAAGCCATATCCACTTAATCCAGTCATGGTCATGAAGCCATATCCACTTAATCCAATCATGGTCATGGAGCCATATCCACTTAATCCAATCATGGTCATGAATTTCAAACTTTAACTATTTGATTTAACAGAATTCAAAGTTTGACATATCAAGGTATTTAACATTGGGTTGCATAGATATTTTGGGATTAAAAAATCTGAGTTTGTGGCAATTTTTTAAAAATCTATTTTTTTAAGGCATAATTAATCAAAACTCAATCCAAATTCTTCAATTAAAAACGCCAATTTAATGTTTATATGCTTTATTTGCCCCGCCCTAGTTGTATTAGTCCCTCCCCTGTTTTACGAGCCCAAACAATATCTTTAGATACACTTTTTTCTTCACTTCATATCCCATCACCCACTTTTAGACACTCGGATACAAATCTTATCCTAGTGTAGAGTGTAGAGTGTAGAGTGTGAAGTGTAGAGTGTAGAGTGTAGAGTGTAGAGTGTAGAGTGTAGAGTGTAGAGTATAGAGTGTGAAGTGTAGAATGTAGAGTGTTGAGTGTAGAGTGTAGAGTGTAAAGTTTAGAGTGTAGAGTGTAGAGTGTAGAGTGTAGAGTGTAGAGTGTAGAGTGTAGAGTGTAGAGTGTAGAGTGTAGAGTGTAGAGTGTAGAGTGTAGAGTGTAGAGTGTAGAGTGTAGAGTGTGAAGTGTAGACAATATTACCCTTTTGAACCGTTTTTACGAATTCATTTCTGCTTTAATCTATGTTTTGTCTGGTGGAGTAAAACTGTTTTTTCAACTGTATTATTTACCATGTTTTGTGCCCATATTGGTTCAATATTTGCAGATCGTAAATTTGTGTGTAGGTTTTATTACATATTATTCTTTTAATTTTTTTTCTGTTTTTAAACAAGGATTGCATCATAAACTGACCATTACTTAACGCGCGACAAGGAAGATAAACCAGGAACCCCCATATTATATTAGACAAGGAAGATAAACCAGGAACCCTCATATTTTATTAGACAAGGAAGATAAACCAGGAACCCTCGTATTTTATTAGACAAGGAAGATAAACCAGGAAACCCCATATTTTATTACAAAAATGTTTCTCGAGAGAAAAAGGAACACCCTAATATTTTTGGGAGTGAGGGTTCTTAAAGTTTATCTCCCTTGGTTAGCACCATGCCTTTCATTAATTAAAATAAATATCTCAGATTTTCATTTTGACATTAGTTGGATTAATTAGTTATTTTTAGAGATAGTGTAGGTACGTGGTTTCGATTCCGGCGCGAACGAAGATACCTCTTAAAATGCATAAGAAAACTTTTTGAGCGAAATCAAAAGCTCTGATCTTTTGTTTAATTGAAAATATATACCTGAGAATTTAACTAAGGTTTCTTGATAATAACTGTATACCTGAGAACTGAACTTGATCCTGTATCTGTCCCGCTGCCGGAGTAGGAAGATTTCGAAGGAACACTTGATGCTGGAGAAGAGTCCAGGGAGTACTGCATATCGGAGATAGAACTAGGTCGAACCCTGAAATATAAAAGCTAGTTTTTAAAAAAAAACATAAAAAGTGGACACATTTTTGGTTCACACTAGACAATGAAATTATTTAAGTTAAATACAAAATGATACAATTTACATAAAAAGAAATAACGTGATGTTTTCAGCTCAATAGTATTCATCTTTTGCTATGTTTATGTTCATTGACGGGGGTATAGTAAGGTCCAAAGGAAGTAAAGTATAATATTTAATGCTTGGCACTAGAAACATGAAGCTAGAGTTTGTAATGCTTTGATTTGAATTAAGTTCAATACTACCCTACTTAAGTTTGGAAACTGAACTTATGATAAGTCTCAGACCCATATACTCCGGGCTCATGGTTGCGCACTTTAGGATAAGTATGCACGCTTCCCATTCTTCAACAACCAACACTAACTCCAACCTTCTCTAAACTTTTTAAGATCAAAGTTAGGAGTTTGGGCGGCTCTATCAAACTTAAATTTAGTTTTAAAAAATCTAATCTAATTTCTTTTTTTAATTTACCTTTTCGTTTAATTGAGTTTCTAATTTCTAACTTTAAGTCTCCTTAATATGCGTAATTTCCATAGACCAGATTTAATGAAATCAATAAGTAGCTGAAGCACGCAAACGTATTTCAACCACTACTCTTGTGTGACGGTTTAAGCTAAAGAGAAGTTGCTGAACCACGTCTATACGGTTCAACCATGTGTACTTTTATTAAATCTGATTCCGGCCGAAATCAATATATGTAGGATTAATCTTTTGGGACTCAATGGTAATTGTTTATTTAATCAAGGTTGTAACTTGTCTCATTAAATTTGACCGCCAAAAAATTGGTTAATTATTCAAACTAAGTAAAATGATATTAAGTTTGTGACCCTGTTGAGCAATTCAATTCATTGCAACATGTCAAATTTGTGAAATTGTTTTTTTTTATTTCGTGATTTTTGCAGTTCTAAATTGTCATGACAAATTACCCATGTTTCCCAACTCCTGACTCCTTGTGCAGGAAACCAGATTAGGGAAAACGTTTTCTGTTCAAAAAGGGACTGTACAGTATACACGTTATACTGTTCAAAAAGGGACTGTACAGTATACACGTTATACTGTTCAAAAAGGGACTGTACAGTATACACGTTATTCGTGAAGACCCTTTATTTAAAGAGCGCCATTAATAATCAGCAGCAATTTTTTTTGCTTTGAAACCCCTGGTCCCTTTCAGGTTCTTAAGATACTTTTACGGAACCAACAAATGAGAAAATGCCAATTATGATCCCATGCAACCCAGACAGAAAGAATAAAATGTTTAAGGGTAATGTTTTAAAACTTTCAATGCATTCTTTATCAAAAGTCACTTAAGATTTGCAAACAATCCCTTTAATATATACAACATTTATTACTATGGCCCTGAAATGTTTTCAGATCTTAACCCTAAACAGGCTGTAGTTTTTTTTTGTCCTAGCACTCTCAGTTTTGACACTATCACCGTGACTTTTTATGAATTGTAATTTAAAGGATTTTTTTGGGGTAGGGTACAGGGCGGAAAAAAGTCCGGTCAGTGAAAAAAAAAATCTAAAACAGCCCATAACTTTTTTGTGACTAAAGCTACAGATCTAAAAACTATATTTTTGAAAATCCCTTGAAAAATGCATTTAGATCGTAAAAACATGTGTGACACTTTGATATTTGTTTTTAAAAAAAAATTTCATTTTTTTCCACCCTCCCTAGCACCTAAACTATTAAAGTTATCTGTCTAATTTTATTTTCTTTAAGCTGGCCATGAAAAATTGGGCTATGAACATGCCTTTCAACCCTTACACCTATTCTCTAAGGCCTTTTTCTAGGGGGAGGAGGGCGCCAAACGCCCTCCCCAGGCTATCCATAGATTCAGACCCCTCAGCCTTTTTAGGGTTAACTCAATAAAAATAGTTTTAAACAAAAGAATTGCTGAGTTTTAAAGTTGTTAAACCCAACATGTGTTTAGTGCAAGTACTTATGCTTTCAGGTGAGAAGATATATCATCCAAACTACACGCATATAATTCATTTACCTTGAAATCTGTATAATTAATAATACCAAAATAGGATTGAACTCTATGATGGGACGGAGACCCATAAATGAAATATGAATCTTGTATGTATGGTAGAATATCAGATGGGATTCAAAAGAAAGAACGCGGCCTTTTCTGATTTAATTTTCCTTAACTTTTGGTTCTTAAATTGAAAGTTAATAATTACATTTGATTCAATTAACACTTCTTAGAGACAATATGTGGCGTGTTTTTGGCAATTCAATTAAGCTAATCTTTTGCGTGGCGATTTTTTAGACCTAGTCGCCTCCTTGGACACATAAGTCAACTCCTATACTATACTTTACTTGGACACTTGACAATGATTAGTCGACTCCTATACTATACTCTCCTTGGAAACTTGACTAATGATTAGCCGACTCCTATACTATAATACTCTCCTTGAACACATGACTAGTCATTAGTCGACTCCTATACTATTCTTTACTTTGACACTTGACAAAGATTAGTCAACTCCTATACTATACTTTACTTGGACACATGACTGGTGATTAGCCGACTCCTTACTTTACACTCCTTGGAGGATTAGATAGCGTGTTACAGGCAACGAATAATTTTAATTAAACCTGAGACCTGATCTAATTACAAGGGGAGTGCGATGGGGCCGGGGGGGGGGGGGCTACGTGAAAAATGGGGTTTATTAATGTTTAAAAATAGATACTAGAAAAATTCTTATTCCTGATAAAATTCGAACATTTTACAAAAATAAACATTTTATTATAAGAAAAAGCAATTACCTCTTTGTCATAAACTCTGATTTTCTAATCCCTTTAACTTTACAGCCCAATGTCGTATCGAGGTTAGATATTTCAATACCATGTGTTAGATCAAACACCTGAGTTTGAAATATCATAGATTTATCATCAGGTTTCAAAGATATAGGGAGTATAAAGTTTGAGATTTTGACAAAGAATCAATTCCTTAAAAGAACTAACCTTTGCCTGTTGAATCTTGAATCTCTCATAAAATTCTTATTAGTGGGAGTAGAGTTGTCTGCGAAGAGTTGGGAGCCCTGAGAAGAACCAGGTTGGCTGAACCCTGCTCCGGTACCCCCCGGAGTAGGGACAGCTTGAAGGAATTGAGCCGGAGCATAATACTGAAACATAAAAACTTAGAAATCTCTTTCATGTTAAAAAAAGACCAGAGAGAAGGGATTGAAATGTGCGAATAAATAAACAAATCCTCGAAATGTGATGGAAAATGTTTCATGTTCAAGATCCAATCTAAACATGACGGATTTCAAAAACAATTTCATCAGAACTTTCAAATTTAAAAACTTTCAGATTTAAATCTGGACAGAGGTTTCGTCCAAGAATGTAAAGGTTAGAATGAGATTTTAGAAAAGTATAATTATTAAAGGGACTGTCCGCAGATTTCCATTTACGATTTTAAATATATCCTTTAAATATAATTTTTAATAACGGGGACAAAATTAACACTTTTCTCTTCACTTTCCATGAATCATCTTTATTAAAAAAATAAAGAAAAGCGTTCAGCTGTAAATTGTTGATGATACACTTTACACGAATGTGTGTCTTTATATGAAGCCTTTTACTTTTAAATACCGGATAGCATACGCCGGATATGAAGATATTTTGGACACTTGAGTAAAATAAAAATCTATCTGTGTTTATATGTTATAAACTCATCACACAGACACTTACATTTCACGAACCCACATATTTAATACATAATATGATTAAAATGAATAATTTAACTCAAATTTCCTATTCTCAGAGCTTCATGCTTTTGGGCTTTACAGCAAGAAGTAAAATAATGATGATTAAATATTTTCCGGTTTCTGTTTCCTTTAATTTTTCGAAAGAATCCAGGTAAAATCCCTTCATTCCGACCTTGACAAGGAGAAAGGAGTTAAACATTTTATGGCAAATAATTTGCCCTATGGGTTATTATGCTTAAATAACCAAATCATAAAATATCTTTTATTTCATATCTCTTAAACCTAATTACCCCAGGCTAATTACACTTATTAAGATAACCGAGGAAGGATGGATTTTGTCATCATTCTTATATAATTATCTTAATCAGTTTAATCTTATGTACTTAAACGAGATACGCTGTACATGCGTTTATAATTTGGTTGAGAAATTGCATAAACATGACTTAAATCCTTCTAATAAAAACTAAACAAAATGCTTAGAGATAAATCTGAATATGATCATAAACCAACATGAAAATAATAATTTCGACAATAAGAAGCCCCTAACGAAGTCTAATAATGTTTCAAAAGTACCCTAACCCAATCTAATCATGTTACTTAAAGGACTCTAATCTAGTCTAATATTGTCCCTAAGGAACCGTAACCCAATCTAATTATGTCAATTCAAATATAAGATTTGATTAGTCTAATAATGTCCTTAAACTACCCTAAACTAATTTAATAATGTCATTAATAATAATGTCTCTGATAGTTCCCTAACTAAGTATGAATAAGTCCCAAAGATGACCCTAGACCTGTCCCTAAGATGACTCTAACCCTGTCCCCTGATCTGACCTGTAGACTATCTGGTTGATGATATGAGTGTCTATACCAGAAAGGTGTTCTATTAGTTGGTGGTCCCGGCATACCTAGCAAATAACATTATATTAGAAATAAAATCGTTAGGATAGATTTAGAATAGTTGTAAAACTAGGTACAGATAGTTAAAATACGTGTTTAGTGTGCACTATATAAGCTATAGTTGTAATTTATGCTATTTCTTGTAGATTTTAATATTGTTTACATGCATGAATTCAATTACATTTTGTCTTTGAAATCTAAAATAATAATAATGAATCACAATTCGGCCAATGACTTGGTCGATTTACTAAGGTCAGTTGGTTTTCATTTATACTTTGATCAAAAGTGAAATCTAACATTTTAAGACTTTTGGCAACCCCTGTATCAATGGAACTGACATGGCATACTCTTAAATATACAAACAGGAAGTGTTTATTTCTTAACAATTTCCTCTTTTCTTCTTAATATTTCTTAATGTCTGCCTATTTTATTTTGAAATAGTGTTCTATGTTTGTCTGCGTCGTTGTATGTCTGTCTGATCGCTGTATTTTTCCATCTTTTTTCATTAAAAAATATAGTTTTTTTTAGTTTTCAAGCAACTTTGTTTCCAAAACGTTAAAGAGTTAATTCCAACGCAGATTGGTAACTTCGTCATGTTTTTTAATCCCAAGAATGAATTGAATTGTACAAAAAAAGCACATTTAAGTTAAACATTTTGCGTTGCAACGAAAGACTAGTGGATGATCAAGCAAAAGAATATCATGATTTTAATCAGTTCTTTAACGTATATGCCTAATTGGACACGTAAACATAAAAAAAAGAATTAATTGATTCTAAATTTGTGATTTTCTTTAATACAGTTGACAATTCTATAAAAAACACACAAGCAAATAAACTCTGTCTTTAAACATTAAAAAAAATCTTGTAATTATCAAATCTTTCATTCATTCCCTTTAAAACATTATACTAAGTATATGACTGGGTGTTAAAGAATGAGCCTCCCTCCCTCCCTGAAGCGGTGTAACTACACCCTTATATTAGGTATTTTCAGTAACCACACAATCCATTCAAATATACATAATGACCGATTCTACGCAGTTCACTTACGCCATATTGGTTTTCACATTACACGTGCTTAAAACTCAAGTTTAGTTACACACATATTGGAAAACGAAAAATAGGTTTCCACAATAAAGCAGACATTATTAAACCCTCCCCTATACACCTTGTACCCATATGGCCCCTATCTTCATAAACCTTGTACCAATGTGGGCGTGGCCCCTATCCCCAAAAACCCTGTGTCAATTTGGCCCATATTCCCTAAACACCCTGTATCAATGTGGCCCCCATCCCCAAAAATCCTGTACCAATGTGGGCCCTATCTTCAGTAAACTTGTACAAATGTGGCCCCTATCACAAATAAAACCTTGTACCAATGTGGCCCCTATCACAAATAAAACCTAGTACCAATGTGGCCCCTATCACAAATAAAACCTAGTACCAATGTGGCCCCTATCACAAATAAAACCTTGTACCAATGTGGCCCCTATCACAAATAAAACCTTGTACCAATGTGGCCCTATCACAATTAAAACCTTGTACCAACGTGGCCCCTATCACAAATAAAACCTTGTACAAATTTGGCCCCTATCACAAGAAACATTTTACCAATGAAACTTTGCACTAATGTGACCCCTATCCCCATAAAGCCTTTACCAATGTGATCCCTATCTCCAAAAACCCTATACCAATGTGGACCCTATCCCCAAAAAACCTTGTACCAATGTGGCCCCTTTCACAAATAAAACCTTGTACCAATGTGGCCCCTATCACAAATAAAACCTTGTACAAATGTGGCCCATTTCACAAGAAACATTTTACCAATGAAACGTGGCACCAATGTGCCTTATACTTATTTTCTCCCTAATAATTGACGTTATCTAATCAAAGAAAACTAAACACATATGTGCTTCTTATACTTCTAATTAACCTTCATTAATATTAAAGTTTTGATTATTTTAACATTTGGTATTTTCATTAATAAATCAGCTGGGACTGGGGTAAAATTAGATTTTATCAATTTATTTGGATTGCTGCAAGGTTAATCATTTTAAACGAACAGAAATCAGAACTTTTGTGTCAAGCACTGATCTGAGTGATCTCCATCTCCATCTTACATTTAAAAAAAAAGCGTGAAATATCTCCAAAATTGAAGTTATTTTGAGAAGAAAGGAATCGAGTTCTTGCCACAAACTCAAATTTTATAATCCATACATCTTTGCCACCTGATGGTTTAAATCTTTGTCATTTCAAACTTAGACCATGATCTAAAAGAATTCATAGTTTGAAATATCAAGGGGTTGCAGAGATAAAGGGATTAGAAAATTTGAATTTGAGGCAAAAAATTCAGTTCCTATTCTCAGATTTGTCCAGTTTTATTGTAGAATTTTCAAAAAAAAATAAAATAAACTCTGACCCATTTATAGCTTAGTAAAAACAAAAAATCACCCCCCCCCTCCACTTTAAAATGAACATGAATCCCAACCAAAGGCAAAAAACAAAGAGGGGGGCTTAGCTAGAGGCGTATCCATAGGGGTATTTTGGGGCTCAGCCCCCTCCGGATATATAAAATCATTATTTATTTATTTATTTATTTATCTAGAAAAATCTATGGTATCTAGGGGGGTTTCAGGCCCTAATGGTTGCTGAGGCCCTTCTGGACAAATTCCTGCATTCGTCCCTAGGCTCAGCCCTGTCCCCTGAACAGTAAAACATGTGGTAACCCCTGGAAGGAATTTTTTCAAACTCCCCTTGCAGAAACTTCTATAAGCGCCCCTGATCCCACCCAACTTGATTTTGTTCTGGAACTATAAATAACCTTCGTTCTAATAACAGTCTTTAATTAAATATTTCACTATATCATTTATTTAAAGTTAATCATTTATTAATTAAGTTGAACTAATTTATCAAAATAAGCGGCTAAAAAGGAATTTATCAAAATAAGCGGCTAAACAGGAATTTATCAAAATAAGCGGCTAAACAGGAATTTAACAAAGTACTTGCACGCCATCAGCAGCGCTTAAAAAGTACATGTGACAGCCATTTTGGACATTTTCCTTGATTTTTATTTATACTAGAAATTCAAGGCGCTTCGCGCCCTTCTTTCTCGCCTTAGAGGGCGCTTCGCGCCCATCTTCTAAATTAGTTGTGAACATGTTCTCTTTGTGTACATCGTAAAACAAAACAAAATTAATTCGCGGATTTTTACAAAAAATTTCGCGGATTTTCAAAATTTTTAAAAATGACGATCGAATTTTGATAGAGACAAATATTTGAAATTTTGATTTTTCATAAACCTTCCCTGGGGTCCCTAGATGTCCCACAAAAAATTTGGGCCCGATCGGTTCAGCCGTTTTGACGTTTATTGGATACAAACAAACAAACAAACAGACAAACAAACAGACAGACAAGCCAAATTTATATATAGATAAAATATATATAAGTTGCTTGTCTGTCTGGGTGTAGCAGTTTGTTTGTATCCAATAAACGTCAAAACAAATAAACCGATCGGGCCCAAATTTTTTGTGGGACCTCACGTGACCCCAGGGAAGATTTTTGGATGTTTGAATTTTAAAAAATTTGCCTCTAACAAAATTTGATTTTTGGAAATTTTGAAAATCCACGAATTTTTTTTTAAAATCAACCAAATTTTTTTGTTTTTGTTTTACAATATACACATTACAAAGAGAAAATGTTCAAAATCGAAATAGAAGATGGTCGCGAAGCACCCTGATTTTTTATTTTTAGTAAAATCCGTCAAATATTGTAAAAACCCGCCAACAGAAAGGATGCATATTTAACATAACAATGATATCTTTTTGCAAATTTTAGCAATATCATTTGACTGAATAGGACAAATTAACAAATAAGAAAAATAAACAGGAAAACCTTGATATATCACTCTCTGCTAATTTGCAATCAACATTAAGAAAATTAAACGATTTAAAAAGACTTACTTGATAATTTGTCCTTAAGATTGTTTGAATTCTTGAAATTCTGGCAACTTATTCACACTTTCTTTTCCATTATGGAAAACAGCTGAATTTCATTTTAAATGTTGACTATAACTGTTATAGCTCCTTGGTTCCTTGTATCGTATCTCTGGACATATTGAACCAATCAGCAGATATTGAACCAGGATCTGAAAGATTAATATGTGTAAAAAATAGTAATTAATATTAAAAATATGACTTGTAAAATCAGAGCCTTTAATTAGTTGTTTTTACCCTATACTAGACACGGAGAAGTTAAAAGGAATTGAGTCTTTAATACAAATATAATCAACTAATCTCTATAAATTGGAAACCCATGATGTCATATAAACCTTTGAACTATCAATTCAGTTAGATCAAATAGTGGATGGTTGAAATACCAAAGGTTTACACCATCAGGTTGCAAAGGTTTACGGACTAGAAAATTCGAGTTTGTTACAAATACTCAATTCCTTTCTGTGACATTACTGATACGACTTTATGATCTCGTAGCGTCTCTACAGTTTTGATTATTTGGTTATATATTAGAAATTCAACACATTTTAATTCTTCTCAATAGCTCTTTAATAATTGAGGAGTTTTGTAATATTTCAATATAATGTGAAATTTACTTTTGTTTTCTGCATTTTCTTAAACAGATTAGAATTAAAATATTGTTTGACATTATTTTGTACATTCACATTTACATAAATGCAAGAAAATGTAATTGTTGCATCTTTTAAACATGAAATTAGTATTACGGAAAGCTTTATATAAATATAACGAAGTTTATAGAAAAAATAAGACAGACAGACAGACAGATAGAAAGAACGTTAGAAGGATAGATAGATAGATAGATAAATAGATAGATAGATAGATATATAGAAGGATAGATAGATAGATAGATAGGTAAATAAATAGTGATTAGAATATTAGATTTCAAAGAAGGTCATTACCGTAAAAAAACATTGTATTTGGAGGTGAGCTAATTAAATCCCTTTTTTAATGGATTTCATATAAAATTAAGAATTCCTCATATGGAATGTAAAGAGAAAAGTGGTTGAAATGGGTACGGCTAATTTAACTATTTCCCCTACCTACACAACCTTACTTGAACCGGTAGTTTAGTTAAACATATCTGGTTCAACTACCTCTATTAATAAATTTCAGTCTCTTAATACACTTTAAGAAACTAAGATTCGATACTAAATCAAAGTATTTTTGAATGAGTGAATGTGGGGGAGATGGGGGGGGAGGAGGGGAGGGGGGGAATTGGGGTTAAAAAGACCAACAATGGAATGTTCTAAATGGTTATAAGATGCAGAAATATTTCTTTCATTGGAATGAAAACTATTGTAATTAAAGGTTCTTTAAAATAAAAAAAACAGTATTTAAACATAAACAAAAAATGTTCACAACATCTATATATAAATTTGGCTTGTCTGTTTGTCTGTTTGTCTGTTTGTTTGTTTGTTTGTATCCAATAAACGTCAAAACGGCTGAACCGATCGGGCCCAAATTTTTTGTGGGACATCTAGGGACCCCAGGGAAGGTTTATGAAAAATCAAAATTTCAAATATTTGTCTCTATCAAAATTCGATCGTCATTAAATTTTTAAAAATTTTGAAAATCCGCGAAATTTTTTTTGTAAAAATCCGCGAATTATTTTTGTTTTGTTTTACGATGTACACAAAGAGAACATGTTCACAACTAATTTAGAAGATGGGCGCGAAGCGCCCTCTAAGGCTAGAAAGAAGGGCGCGAAGCGCCTTGAATTTCTAGTATATATAATTTAAACAATATCTATAATTCTACAGAAAGCAATGATTCAAATGAAATTCCAGGGAATAAAACAATGCTTAAAATTTTTTTTTAATTAAAGGGAGTGTTCGCAAAAAATGGATGGGGGTATAGGCTTACGACGAAAAATAAACTATTTTGATCGCTACTAATCTTACTTCTATCTGTTGTGTCTACAAGGAGAAAATTGTTAAAAACGGCTGAATGCTGAAGACTTTAGCGTCCATACAAATTCAGAGAGATGCAACATTCAACTCGGATCGTAAAATAATCAATTCAATTTCAAACAATTAATTCGTCATTGATTATTTTTCGACGCATTCGTATAAAGTTAATATTTCATAATAGTTTTTATTCTGTTTTTTTAAATAATATTTTGCTGGCACTAGATTTTCGGACATTCCTGGAAAATACAACCTTTCATTTTCACGGACACTCCCTTTAAGATGACTTTAAAATACGACTTGTTAAACACTAATGCTTATTCAAATCTTACAAGATCTAAGGTTTCGTAAATAAGGTTTGATATCTCTGATTCTATTTCTCTATCCGTAACTGTGAACTGTGTAGGGTTGTGTATTCTCTCACCTATCTCCGGATACTATGGATACCTAGCTAGACATCTTTCCTATTTTCAAATCTTCCGGTAGAAATTAGCCGGCTCTCTGAACTAGGGGAGGAGAGGGGGAGCTCTCTCTAAACTAAGATCAATATTAATGAGAGGGGGGGGGGTGTTAAATAAAAGAGGGGGTGTGGGTATCAAATTAGTTGAAAAATATAAATGTATCAATTTTTCCATAATTATTAAAAGTACATAAACTACAAAGTACAAATCACCCCTTTTTATCAATTAATAACCCCCTGGACACCCCCTGGACACCGCCTTCCATCCTTTCCTCACACCTATTGCTCCCTAGCAGTAAAGTACCCTTGTTAAAGGAGGGAAAAAGAAATATTTAGAAATTATTAGATCCAGGGGTGAATATAATCAAAAAATCAATTTAGATGTTTTAAAGTATTAATAAGTATTTTTGAACCGTTTTCTTCCGCTCTTTCCTTCCCGTCCTATACTACCCAATACACCTTGTCATTTTCAGACCGTCTACCCCATCCACCTTGTCCTTTCCGGTCCGTCCTACCACACCTAGTTTCTTTTCGTGCTATCTCATCCGTCCTTTTTTGTCCTATACCCCGACTTTGTCAGTCCCTTTTCACAGACGAATATCTAAGGGGTACCGTTGTGAATCTGATAAGCAACTCTTAAGAAGGAGAGTCTTTTGCAATTACGCTATCAGTCCCTTTAACAGGGATAATTTTGTTCTGTCAATTTAGGTCAATATTTGTGTGACACCCTGTTCTCGTTTGCACAAGAGAATGACATATTCCTAATTATCATTCCTCTTCTTGCATTGAACCTGAACCCCGGCAAACTCCAGGATAAGAACGTTTATAAAACATATTCTATCATATCATCGCTTTCCAGGTTTTATCTCAACTTTTTCTCCGGGTATTTTCGGTCTTTTTTCGTTGTTTCAAGTCCCACCTGGAGCCTAAAATCAACAATTTAAAATCGATTACTCTTATATTTGCATAACCTAAATAGTAAATATTTTACGCCCCCCCC
>NW_019396189.1:41346-52137 GCF_000591075.1 Eurytemora carolleeae
CCCAGCTTCAGCCAAATATATTTTCTTTCCTTCAACCTTAATATTTTCATCTTACAGTATACCCTCCCCCCCTAGCTTCAGCCAGGCATATTTTCTTTCCTTCAACCTTAATATTTTCATCCTACGGTATTAGGTCCAGTTTGTTGGTTTTAGGTCAAAATTAGGAGAAAATGTAAAAATGTAGTTTTTGTTTTATAAAAATCTGTAAATTATCTATTTGGCAAAAAAATTTTCACTCTTGCAGATAGAAAAACTCGGGATTTGAAATTAATTTCGATATATTTTAAATTCTCTTTAGTCCTTAAAGAATGGTAGTTTTATAAAAACTTATAAAAACCTTTTCCTCTATTTTTTAATCCTCCTTCATTTTTCCTGCTCAGTTTCTCAATACCCTCTAATCCCCTTCTCTTATTACAAACTAAGATCGTTATGAAATTTTAGCAAGGATTGAGTTGCAAACATTTGTTTTGAAACTTGCAAAGTTGCAAAACACCCAGCTTCTCCACCCTCCTCTCCGTTTCTCCTATTCTGTCCCTCTGCATTTCCCCTCCTGTTTCTTTATTTCATCTTTCTATTCTTCCAATTTTTCATTTATTACTCTGTTTTACATTTCTCCTTATCTTTCTCCGTTTCTTCCTGTTTCTTTATTTCTCATTTCTTCTCATTTTTTTTACAGAGTTTTTCTTTTCATTCCCTCGATAAGTTTGTCTGTCTACTTTAAACTTTGTTGAAGGAAGACAAAACCTTGAAATCTTCAAAAAGTAGCTCTGAACTAACAGAACATTCCTAAATTGCATCAATTGATCTACACCTCAAACCTGCATTTATTAAACTGCATTTCATTGGAAAACTGCATTCTTGCATCCACCTTGCATGATCCCGTGAACCATGCAGTACTGTTTGTATACAAAACATCAGGGTGTCACATTAATAACATTGGAGTACAAAAACAAGATGTCTAAAAAATCAAGCTGATTTGAAAAAAATGTGTCTGCTTAGAAGTAAATCAGGATATGAGAAAAAGATTGAGTTCGTAGTATTTACTATATCTGGTCTTCATCCCGTTGCGTGGACTTTTTGACTCTAATCTGGGCTTAAATTTTCAACTTTAATATCAGGTTACACAGAGAATTGGTAGGTCAAAAATGAAATTAGAATCAAAAATACAGAATTGATTATAGAAAACAGTCTTCAATATAATTTCTACAGGACTAAAAAGAACTCCCTTTTGGCAAATATTTAGATCAGAATCTATCTCTGAACCTGTTCTACTTTCAACATCATTTTTAAAAATGATTTTCTAGTAATTGTTTGAGCTAAGAGCAACCTGGTGCATTATTTCCAACAACCCTTTAGTCCTTACAGTTTTTATCTAATATTTTCATCTGATTTGGAGGCTAAATTTGAGCTTCAAACAGGGTTAACAGATGCAAAAATATTTATAAAATGGAATCATGGCAAAATAAGTAGAACTGACTATAATTTGCAATACTATTTAAATTTGCGTTCAAAACCGGTAAAAAAGGAAAGATTAACTTATTATCTTATTTTCAAATAAAATACAAAATACGTATTTTATGCAAAGTTGAACCTAGAAATTTGAATTTCAGGTTTTAAACCTTTTCAAATGTCAGAAAATAGTTTCAGATATAAATTGCAAGTTAAGCGTATTAATTGAGATAAATACAGTACGCAATGGCGCACGCAACTGAATTTCTTTGTCTCTTATATAATATCTAACACTATAGGCGAGCGTATCTTACTTCCACCTAATTTATAAACTGGATTTCTACAAAAAAAAGGACAATGAAAATCCAAGACTTTGTTCCATTCCAGAATAAGAAGATGATATTTCTTCTAATCTTCCAAATCTTTCATAACATTTTTAGAAGGTTACCTTAAATTTGAAATGTGGTGAGTTGGTAGGATGGAATGAGGTGAGAGGGTAGGATGGAATAAGGTGAGAGGGTAGGATGGAATAAGGTTAGGATTAGGATAAAATTAGGTGAGGCGGTAAGATGGAATGAGGTGAGAGGGTAGGATGGAATGAGGTGAGAGGGTAGGATGGAATAAGGTTAGGATTAGGATAAAATTAGGTGAGGCGGTAAGATGGAATGAGGTGAGAGGGTAGGATGAAACAAGGTGAGAGGGTAGGATGGAATAAAGTTAGGGATAGGATAAAATGTGGTGAAGGGGTAGAATGGAAAAAGGTTAGGGATAAGATAAAACGAGGTGAGGGGGTAGGATGGAATGGGGAGAAGTGGAGAGAATCATTAGTGAGAGTTGATTATAATAACAATAGATCTATGTCTGCAGTTCTCTTTGTTAAACTCTCCTCGTAGTTTATACCATTAGTTCCAGGGCGGAGTTAATACTGGACTTAAGTTGAGTATGGTAACGAGGGCGGAGTTAGTACTAGACTTAAGTTCAGTATGGTAACTTGGGCGGAGTTATACTGGACATAAGTTCAGTATGGTAACCTGGGTGGAGTTATACTGGACTTAAGTTCAGTCTGGTAACTAGGGTGGAGTTATACTGGACATAAGTTCAGTATGGTAACCTGGGTGGAGTTATACTGGACTTAAGTTCAGTCTGGTAACTAGGGTGGAGTTTAAACTGGACTTAAGTTCAGTCTGGTAACTTGTGCGGAGTTATACTGGACTTAAGTTCAGTCTGACTTAAGTTCAGTCTGACTTAAGTTTAGTATGTTAACTTGGGCGAAGTTATAACTGAACTTAATACTGATCTAAACTCATAAGTACTGATATTAAGTTACGGTAAGTATCAAATATAAAGTATAAATCTGTCTCTGCGCTGTTTTCTTGTATTACGACCCCTCACTTCTTCTCTTAATAAACATCAAAGCATCTCATGTCCAGACACTCCCATACCATGCCTCCATTAAACCACATAGTCAACAAAAATCACCAATACTGATTCTCAAATATTGTCAACTACAGTCATGCACTTTTAGACAAATTTTTTAAATTTTGCAAAAAAGCCTTTCAATCCAGAAACAAAAATAAAGGTTTTAAATTTTATCTTCTAGAATAAAAAAATTTAACAATGTGAAGCTTCTCTTTAAATAAGTTTGTTAAAAACTAAAAATATGATTACCAAAACTTAGAAATGACATTTGAAGTCTGATGTATAAAATTAAATTGTTGTTTTGTTGATAGAATTGAATTAAATGAATTGCAGAGATTTAAACGGCATCAAGCCTACGCTCCTTAAATTATAATGTACACAATCTTAATGATAGTCATTAATTTCAGACAATTAAGATAATTAAGATGTTTTAACAAATAGTATTAATTGCAGTATGTAATGTGGCAACTTGGTAACTCTGTTTTTGCTTGTTAGTTTGCTTTAGTTGCTTCCTTGTTTGCTGGTCCATCAGATCTGATCGTTAGGTGGTCTATTAGATCTATTTGTTTTGTGATTTATCAATCTGCGTGTTTAGTGCACTATCAGATCTGCTTGTTTTGTGGTCAGTCAGATCTACTTGTTTGGTGATCTATCAGATCTGCTTGTTAGAGGGTCTATCAGATCTATTTGTTTGGTGCTCTATCAGATCAACTTTTTTGATGCTCTATCAGATCTACTTGTTTGGTGGTATATTAGACATGCTTGTTTGGTGTTTTTCAGATCTGCTTGATAGGTGCAGTTTATCAGATCAATTTGTTTGGTGCTTTATCAGATCTACTTGTTTGGTGGTCTATCAGATCTACTTGTTTGGTGGTTTATCAGATCTGCTGGTTTTGTGGCCAATCCGATCTGTTTGCTTGGTGCTCTATCATATCTTCTTGTTTAGTGGTCTATCAGATCTACTTGTTTGGTGGTTTATCAGATCTACTTGTTTGGTGGTTTATCAGATCTGCTGGTTTTGTGGCCAATCCGATCTGTTTGCTTGGTGCTCTATCAGATCTACTTGTTTGGTGCTCTATCAAATCTGCTTGATTGGTAGATCATCAGATCTGATTGTTTAGTGTTTAATTAAATCTGCTGATATGGTGCTTTTTTCAGATCTGTTGATCCACCATTTTACTTGCTTGCTGAATTATTTGTTTGTACACATAGTTTGGTAAGTAATTAGTATATTCCAGCTTGGATAATATTTGCATATTGAACATGAATGGATGGATTAGATCCCTCTAACCATTCAACTAGGATTACATCATACTTAACCTAGGATTACAGGTGGATATATTAGAACCTGGAGATCTAGTAGCTCACACCTCTCCCACTACGCTCATACTTAACCTAGGATTACTGGCTGAGATATTGGAACCTGGAGATTTAGTAGCTCACACTTCTCCCACCACGCTCATATACTTAACCTAGGATTACAGGCTGAGATATTGGAACCTGGAGATCTAGTAGCTCACACTCATCCCACTACATTCATAATCAAGTTAGGATTACAGTCTGCAGATATTGGAACCTGGAGATCTAGTAGCTAAAACTTTTCACACCACAACCTTGGATTACAGGCTGAGATATTGGAACCCGGAGATTTGGTAGCTTACACTTCTCACACTACACTCATACTGTTAAACATGGGTCAAACATAGTAGCACACACCAGGATTCAACACTCTCAGTGATATTTCAGGATGAATTTATAACAGTTCAAATAATATTAAATTCAAAGTTTTGGAGTTTACAGTTTTTACTCAGGTTTATTATAAATACACTGCTACCCGTAAAGGTTATATATTCTAATGACGACTTGAAACTATATAAATATAAAATTTTGATTAAGTCAGTGTCAAAGAAAAACAAATGTTAAGAGCTACAAGGATACGCCAGCATAGGTAAGTCTCATCCTTTGTGAAGAAGTGGATAGAGAAGCAAAATTACAACAGCCAATATTACGTTTGCTCAAAATTTGAAAAATACGTGCAAATTTAATATTGGGCATTTGTAATTTTGTCTTGTGCATCCAGCCCATTTGGGAGATTTCATACGATTTTCTGTATATTGATTTTTCTAACCGAACAATGATGCTTTTATTATTTTAGCATTGTTGTGTTGATTTGAATAATAAGTTTACAAGTTGTTGAGTTGTTAAGTATTTTTCCCACGTTTAATGAAAACATTTTCGGTTCGGTATTGTTTATGCTGAGCGTAGGTTCAGTTCTAGTTTATATTCAAGATGAAATTTTAGATTTAAAAACAAAGTAATAATAAGATAGAGATGTATTTGAATTAGAATGCACTCTCTCCTTTGCCCCCCCCCCCCCCACCTATAACTGAATTCTTCTCCCCGAAACGGTGCATGTTTAAGAATAAAGAACAGCGTCAAAGTTTGTGTAAGATGACACTGCAGAGATATATATGGACAGAGAAGATTCCAAAACACAATTAATGATGCTCAGCTCAATACAGGACCTAAAAAAGATACAAGGTTTGTAGTTGCTCAGGCTAGTTGCTAAAGCTCAGTACAGGACATAGAGAAGATGGAAGATTTTTTGTTGCTCACGGTAGTTGCTAAAGCTCAATAGAGGACATAGACAAGATACAAGGTTTGTTATTGCTTTTGGTACATAGTTGCTCAGGGTAGGGGCTAAAGCTCAATACAGGACACAGAGAAGATAGAAGATTTATTGTTGCTCTGGGTAGTTGCTACACATCAATACAGCACATAGAGTAGATTTAAGGTATGTTGTTCATCAGGGTAGTTGCTACAACTCAATACAGTACGTAGAAAAGATACAAGGTTCGTTGTTGCTCAGGATAGTTGCTACAGCTCAATGCAGTACATAGAAAAGATACAAGGTTTGTTTTTGCTCAGGGTAGTTGATACACCTCAATACAGGCCATAGAGAAGATACAAGGTTTGTTGTTGCTCAGGGTAGTTGATACACCTCAATACAGTACATAGAAAAGATACAAGGTTTGTTGTTGCTCAGGGTAGTTGATACACCTCAATATAAGACAAAGAGAAGATACAAAGTTTGTTGTTGCTCAGGATAGTTGCTACAGCTCAATACAGGACATAGAGAAGATAAGGTTTGTTGTTTCCAAGGGTAGTTGCTACAAATCAATTCAGAAACTCCAATGTTTAATGTGGCTCAGGATAGTTCCAGTAAGCTATGGACACATTGTACGCTAAAACTAAATTTGTTAATTCTTGAAAATTTAACAAATAACATTTTAACCGCTTCCATAATTCACTCTTAAGCAGTCTGAGTGACGTAGGTTGAATATTTTTGGCTTCTGATCTACCCTGATAATTAATATTCCTTGAATAAATTAGCCGAGGTATCAGGGTTTAGCTCAGATCAAAGACTGGGAGACAAAGAGTCCCTCAATTAGAGGCACTCCTCTAGTATTCTTTCAGAAAATTAAGAAAAAACAGATGGCGATGGAATCTGAATAGCACGAAAATATCACATAAAATAAAGACACAAATTATGAAATACTTAAAAGTGAACATAGATAGATAATGAGCGATTAAAAGTCTTGACAATGTTTTCGGGCTTTAGAGATTAGAAGTTTCATTAGTTTAAAATTTACATTTTCTCATATAGAAGGTCCGGAAGGAATAGGGATGGGGGGGGGGGGGTTAAATTCTTTATTCAGTAATAAGAATATTTCAGCTTAGGAAAACATAACTCCGGGCAGAAAATGAGAGAAGAGGAGGAAAGAAATAGAAACCTAGGATTCTCGTCCTCATTTATAAATGTTTTGAATATCTAATTGTCCGAGTATTATAATAGTAGGATGGAGGGTGGTCAGTTCTAAGGTTCTGGGTGGGTTTAAAGCTCCTGGTTGTAATTTCTCAAGTAAGGACGGGTAATTTGCAAGCAAAAAATTAGAATAAAGAAGGGTTCTGAATATTCCGAACCTGCAGGCTGCCAGACCTTTCAATTACAGACAATGCTCACATAATTTGATAATTTTTATGTTGCTGGAAGGTTTGGATACATGTTGATGATGTGTGTGTGTGTGGGTTAGAAGGTGTGTGTCTGATAACAGAAAAATGCCTAATTTGCGGATTTCTGAGGAGGAGCTCAATTATTTGCGAATTTCTCCGACAAGACTAGTGTTTGTATTTGGAGCTTTAAGTGACGACGAAAAGAAGAAATATATTTAAATTAAAAATTTAAGGAACCTATTTTCAAGGTACAAAAATCAAATTTAAGGAACCTATTTTCAAGGTACAAAAATCAAATTTAAGGAACCTATTTTCAAGGTACAAAAATCTTGGCACAAGACTGGTATTTTTCAAATTTCGTGTTTGTTGGTTATTTTTTAAGATTAGAGTTAAATTGTTTGTTTCTGAAATACTCATGTCTGACTAGAGACACGTGTCTAACTAGGAGACACGTGTCTAACTAGGAGACTTGTGTCTAACTAGGAGACACGTGACGGACTAGGAGACACGTGTCTGGCTGAGAAAGAGAGATGATCCGCCTGAGGATTATGATAAGAACGAGATACATTACTTGAATTATAATCCTCTCCTGATGGATCTCTGAGAACTCTCAGCTTCTCTCAGTCCAGGACTGATCATCTAATTACTGTTAATAAGTTTAATTAATCAGGTGTGAAGAGTGCCCCTGTCATAATTAACCCTAGAGCATCAAGATAAATCTAAGTTCGGAACATGATTACCCCCTCCCCTTCCTCCCCATGCTTTAATCTTTGTATCCACTCCGTACACGCAGTGAAATTTTTCCTCCCCTTCTATACATACATTCCTTTTCAGACTGCCACACCTCTTATTGATATTTCTATAATTCTCTCTACCCCATTTACTCCTCCTCATATGCTTACTCCTTAGATTTACATTCTCCGTTTTTCTTTTTGTATCGTGCGCCCTTCTGTTCATATTGTCCGCTCTTCTGTTTATATTATCCGCCCTTCTTTACATATTCGTAGTCATCTTTTCAATTATTGTCCGCCCTTCCTTACTTATTGTCCGACCTTGTTTACATATTGTCCGCCCTTCTGTTCATATTGTCCGTCCTTCTTTACATTTTGTCCGCCCTTCTTTAAATATTGTAGCCCTTCTTTTCATATCCTTAGTAATCTTTTCACTTATTGTCCGCCTTTCTTTTCATATTGTCCGTCCTTCTTTTCATATTGTCCGCCCATCTTTAAACATTGTACGCCCTACTGTTCATATTCTAAGTCCTGTTTGTTGTCGCCCTTTCTCCGCCTTCCTCTTTCGATGTCTTACTTTGATTCTTTCCGACCTTTTAACTTTTCTCTTTGTCTTCCTATCTTCATTATCTTCAATCTTTAATAACGTAACAATAAATACATATATTCAAGCTTTGTTGAATATGTATTTATTCTGTCAATAAAATTGATTGTTATAATTTGGATTAACAAAAAAAGATTCGTTCCCTTATTTGTCTAGCTCCCTTTTTCTTATTTTTCCTTTCAGATAAATTTTCATATTTTTATTTTATTTCTGATTTTCATTCATTGGTGAACAGTTTAATTTGCCTGGAGGAGGGAGCTCGCCCATATTCTGGTTTATATATTGATCAAGGTTAGACCACAAATTATAACTGCCACCAAAAATAATCGTTATCTTCCAAATACTTGTAAGGTTCAGCTCTCCGCGATTACAAAAGATAAATGGGCAGAATTATCATATCTTAGGAATACGATCATCTCCCGTCCTAACCTAGATCAAGACGGAGATAGTGTGCTTCATCTTATACATACAAATACAATACCCTGAGCATCATGCTAACGAACCGTCCGATCTGTCATCTAAAGCTATTGGTGTAAACAAGTTCCAGACGTCCTGGGATGATTTATTCAAGTGGAATGAAAATATAACATTTCCCGAATACAATCTTTGTTTCCGAAATCTAATAGTAGAATCAGGATGTGCAACTACAGAGTTTGTTTAAATTGTTTTTTAATTGTTAGAAAACTGTTAAATGGAAGTCATGTAAGATGTTTATGAAACCATGAGAAATGACGGAACCAGGGGGGAGAAATCAGGTTTATGACTGAGATGGTTTCCTGCGTCATTCTACCATGCATGTATCATGACGCAAGGACGGAGAAAATGCGTCAATCCTAGAATCCAACCCTTCAAATATTAATAAAATATAATTCATATTTAAAGGTTTTTTAAAATCTAAAGTCAGCAAATTTAAATGATTACATGTACAGCAAATATAAATAAAAAATATTTGTTGTGATTTGTGAACTAGATGTTTCTATGTAAGAATTCTGTCTGATAAAGTAGTCATGAAGATATCAGGAGTTTACACCAATTGGTTCCATAGAAAAAAGAGATTAGGCAGTTAGAGTGTGTGTCAAGTTTTCAGTTTTTTTAACCAGAAAAAAAGTTCAATCCTTGCGAGATTTCCGGTTTTGATCGGCTTGTGAATGACTTAAATTGAACACAAAAAAAGAAGAATTTCCTTTTTTAATAAATATATATCAATAGTTCAAGGAAGAGGACGAGGAAGAGTATGAGGATAACGAGGATGCAGAAGAGGATGTGGGTAAGGATGATAATTATGACAGGGATTAGGACGAGGATGAAGATGAGGTTCAGGATAAAGATGAGATCATAGGATGAAGACAAGGATAAAGATGAGAACTCAGATGAGGATGATGACGATAAGATTCAGAATGAAGGCAAGGATTAAGATGAGGATGAGGATGAAGATGAGGATGAAGAATGAGAATGAAAACATTAATGGAGATTTGGAAATCATCAAAGATAAGGACGTCAGGGAAGATGAGGACAAGAATGAAGAACAGGACGTTCATGATGGCAAGGAAGAGGATAAACCTAAGGACACAAATAAAGTTGAGAACAAGAATTAAGAATAGGACGTTCATGATGGCAAGGAAGAGGATAGACCTAAGGACACAAATTAAGATGAGTACAAGAATTAAGAATAGGACAGACCTGGGGACAAAAAATAAAGATGAGGACGAGGAAAAAAATTAAGATAGGAAGAAAATCGTTGCAGATCTTGAGCAAGATTTGTAATTAGACAATATAGTATAAAAAGTACAAGAGGGAACATTTAGTTTTTATCCAAGGATTTCATGCCGACACGGATTATACAAAAACTCTAATAGTTTCAACCTAAACCTGAACCCTAGTAGGAGTAAAAACGTGTTCAGACGTTCTCAACACGTTCTTATTTCTTCAATTTTTCAGAAAACTAATTTATAAAAAGTTGAAGTGTGCAGAGCATAGATATGAGAAGGAATGAGAATGGGTGGCAAACCTTTAAGTGTTTAGATGTTCATATAATTCTCATGAAGGGAAGATACAAGTTTAGGATAGTTAATATCAGGGTATACTTTACAATACATCAGTGTCACATGAGCATGGACAAGGACAGATATGGGGTTTATAGGCTTAGGGCGAGGATAGAATTGAAAGGACAAGAGAAAGGGTGGATCTGATTCCCAGTAATATCCCAGAAGAGACGTGTGAGACGAATTTTGATGAGACAATATCCGTCCTTAAGCACGGACGATACAAGAATAGGTTTGAAATCTGATACAGTTTAAGCTTGAACATACGACATATTGGATTTTAAATATAAATCTTGAATATTTTCTTCAAATTAAGGACAGCTGTTAGCCTTTTTCATCTACATACTTATTTTTTTAATACGTCTAAACCTTTAATTTGAACTGTACTCCTAGCCAATTCTTACTCCGGATATACATTGCGAGGTGTTCCTCTGATCCCAGGAAACATCAAATATGCTTTATTTCCATTTTTCTTATTATCCTTCCGGGCAGAGCAGAAAAGTGGTGGGACATGTCACGAGGGGGGGGGGGG
>NW_019396189.1:52225-71463 GCF_000591075.1 Eurytemora carolleeae
ACTTCCCTCTGCCCTCAAACCCATCGTTAATGTCTGTATACGTTGTATGCCAAAAAAGAGTAATTAAGAGAAGTGCTTCTCCTCAAGGTTAAGGACGGAGAACTAATATAAATGTTGGGATCTCTCGGAACTATCTAGGATTTAGATAAAAATTTAGATGGTTTGGATATTTTTAGGAAAAAGGTAGATAGATATCCGTCCTAGAGCCTGAATAAGGGTTGGATATTTTTGTATCCATATGAATTAGATAGATACGTACCTAATTCCAGAGGAGGTTCGGAACTGCTTTTTTCTACATAGATATCCGTCCTAGAACTTTTAGTAACTAGATTCACATATGTCCTATAGATCCTAAATTCTGGAGAAGGCTTTTTAGGAGCTAGATATATATCATCCCGATATCCTAAAGAAGGTTCGGAACTTATTAGAATCTATCTAGATATCTGTCCTATATCCTAAAGTAGGGTTGGAACTTTTTAGGAACAAGACAGATGTCCGTCCTGGATTAGAAAAGACGAGTTGGAACTTTTTAGGAAAAAGACAGATATCCGTCATGGATCATAAAAGACGGGTTGGAACTTTTTAGGAACAAGACAGATATCCGTCCTGGATCAATAAAGACAGGTTGGTAATTTTAATATCCTTATATTCTCGTCCTAGATTCTGAAGAAGGTTCGGAACAGTATAAAATCTTAATAAATATTTAATATAATATAGATCCTTCAGACGGTTCGGATAGAATCAAAAACCATATAAACTCCAGAAATCATATACAATATATATACACTATATAAATCAGGACAAATATATCATAGAGGTTTCTAAACCTAGATAAATTAGTTAGAGTCTGGATTAAAGGAGAAGTACTTTAAGCAATCTCAGATCGTAAAGAGCTCCATTTCAGAAGAATAAAACAATTATTCTTATCTTTTATCTTAGAGCTCTTTATTTTTCTTTAGATGTAAATACATTGTTGCTTCATAGGCGGAGAAAGTAGTTTGGAGCCGGGGGAAGATTTTGGGAAGTAATGAGGGTTGTAGTGTTAAGGTTTATTGAAGTTTGGGGTTTGTTATGTGTTTCCTAATGTACACTCCTAACCCATTGTTAACGGGAGCTAATCACCTTTTGATATTCTATGCTCGGGCTTTAGAATCATTCAAAACTTCCTTAAGCTCTAGATTTTATCACTGCATTCCCGGCTCAAGGTACAATTTACAGCAATAAAATTACAGAACAATTTGTTTCCCTTCTTATTATTATTCCTTCGATTTGTCTCACTTTTTCTTTCTCTTCCATCTTCTCTTATCCTACCTTTCATCCCATACTTACGGTGAACGGTTAGTTTTTTTCTGTTTGAATTCTATTGTTATAATTCAACAATATTTAACCTTGCGAACGTATTTCAATATAAGTTTTCAAATAAAAAGCATATGCTAACAGAAAGGGCAAACAATGTCTAATTTGTCAAATTGTGATCGAAAGTCACAGCTATCTTTTTTATTCTCTCCTTTTAATCGCAGTTAACCCGTATTTTCTCAATCTTTTCTCTGCTTTTTTCTCTCTTCCCTGTTGAGTAAGTTCCCCCTGTTTATGTTAAAATATAAGAATCTCTGGGAAATTTAAGGATCCATTAAGAAAAGTTTAGATAACGTTGATAGGTTCGATTTTATCTCCGCAAAAAATGCATATTTCACTCAATCTTGCAAATATCAAATTTTACTAAACGTCTGAAAGTGCTTTTTCTCCAAAGAAACTGATTACTTGCCTCAACCCCTAATTTTCTAATCCTTTTATCTTTGAAGTCTAGTACCTTTGAAATTTAAAACTTTGGATTTTAATGGATTGTAGTAAAAGGTTAACATAGGTTTCAGGTTGCTAATATAAAGGGATCATAAACGTGTAGTTTGTTTGTTATATTTTCTTATTTAGCCAAACAATTGTTTTTAAGTTCTGTACAAGATCAGAGATAACTATAATATCTGAATATACTTATAGTTATATACCTTAATAGCGCGCTCTATGCTTCATGACTAATTGTGCACACAGAGAGAGCATGCATGGATCATCTGTATTAATTTGGTAATATAACCAGACCTCACGAGCTCAAATATATTCAATATAGAACACTTTAATAATATTACTAAAGGTTAAAAGTTAGGATCACAGTTAACTGAAAAAGCACTAAAAGCTGATTGTTTAGATTTTGGAATAACAGTTTTTTAATGTAAAGATTAAAGGGAGTGGAATTTAGTTATATATACATATTGCATGCTTTTCAGTTTTTAATAAAGATTTAAAGTTATTTTAAGATTTATTATTCAATAATTTTACAGAATCTCGTGTGCACATGGAGCACAAGTACGTATAGTGTATAGCACTGTTTAATCCTCATAACATGACAATTTGTGAACAAGCGATAATTGATAATTGGAACAAAAACTTATCTTCAAGAGAGGTGGTATGGTTTCTAGACGGGAGGGGGGAGAGGGGTGGTCGTGAGTAGGAGTGGTCCAAAATTCCCGCCCTCTTTTGTGAATAAAAAAGAAAAGAACTTGAATAGAGTTTACAAACAGTGTAGTTCAAATATATACTGTTAGAACATCCATTCATAGAAAATTCATTCATAGAACACTCACTCATAGAACATTCATTCATGAACACTCATCTATAGAACACTCATTCTTAGAACACTTATTCATAGAATATTCATTCATGAATACTCATCCATAGAACACTCATTCATAGAGCACTCATTCATTGAACATTCATTCATAGAACACTCATTCATAGAACACCATTCATGGAAAATTCATTTATAGAACACTTATTCATGGAACACTCATTCATAGAACATTCATTCATAAAACATTCATCCAAAGAACACTCATTCATAGAACACCCATTCATAGAACACTCATTCATAGAACATTCATTCATAGAACACTCATTCATAGAAAATTCATCCATAGAACACTCATTCATAGAACATTCCTTCATGGAACATTCACTCATAGAATGCTCATTCATAGAATCAAAGAAAGCTCATTCATAGAACATTCATTCATAGAAAACTCATTCATAGAACATTCATTCATAGAAAGCTCATTCATAGAACATTCATTCATAGAACACTCCTTCACAGAACACTCATTCATAGAACACTCATTCATAGAACATCCATCTATCTTTCTAACTATCTATCTATCAAGCTTATTACTATTTATCTATCTATCTTAACATCTATCTATCTATCTAACCATTTATCTATCTATCTTACCAAGTTTATTATTTACAAGAGTTTAAAATGAGGATGCTAAACCCTTAAACCTTGCATAGTCATCATTTAATGGCAAAGACGAGTCCAGAGAGAAAAAAGACCTGAAACGAATATGAAGGAAGCTAAAAGATGAAGAAAAATTAAGTAAAGAAAAATAAAAAGTCAAGTAGGAAGCTAAAAGATGAAGAAAAATAAAAAAGTCAAGTAGGAAGCTAAAAGATGAAGAAAAATAAAAAAGTCAAGTAGGAAGCTAAAAGATGAAGAAAACTAAAAAGTCAAGTAGGAAGCTAAAAAATTAAGAAAAGATACGTAAAGAAAAAGAATGCTAAGATAAGGTAGAATGAAAAGGAGAATCAGAAAAACAAAAATGTCGAGTAACATCAAAATAAGAAGATTAAGAATTAAAAAGAAAAAATTAAGGATAAAACAAGTGAAAAGGCAAGGGAACGAAGAGAAGAATAAAACTGAAAAGAGAAAAAAAAGAATAATTAGAAGAATGACCAGATTGAAAATAATGCTTTGAGAGGGGTTAAATAAATATTCCTAATGTTTACTATCAGACTAAGCTAAGAGGAGGATGACCAGTTTGATCTATAGTAATTCAATATAATACTTTTGTCGATTCTTCATATTTATTTAAAAAATTTTAAATTTTTCAAAGGTTTAAAGTATAATGCTTTGAATTATTTTTCATGTAAGCGACCAAAGAACAAAATTGTAATGGTCATAATTTTTTAATGTTGATCGTTAAATAGTTGTAAACCATTTTACCGATTCTTCAATCTTCGAGGATCAGAAAAATATTTTAAACGAAAAGAATCTCGTTTTCAAGGGTGCAATGCAAGGAAAGTTAATTGCGGTCGTGTATACTCTGCATACACATTACAACCAGTTCTATTTGGGCGGAATTTGTGAACAATAATAGATGCATCAGTGTCCGTTTAGTATCCGAGGAGGTTAAAAGCATTAAATTTTGATAATTTTGATAATTCACATAATAGTTTCCTATGACCAGAATATTTCATTGATTTTTTTATGTGAAAGATGGATCCCATGTCAGGCTTTGACATCCGTCTTGTGTTTACATTACCGCCCAGAGACAGTACACTGCAGTACAAAAGATGTGTACACTTCTGAAATAACTTTCCTTGCATTACATCCTTGCTCGTTTTAAACATTAAACATGATATGAAGTACGCTCAATCAAATAGTAAAGACGACTACTAAAATAAAACATTTATTTCAAAATGTTCCTTAGTAATTAAGATGTTTGTAGAAATACAAAGGAAATAAAAACTTTCCACATATTCTAATTTTGTTAGATTAAATAGTCTAAGTTCAAATATACACTATCAGGTTACAAAGTTATAGGGATTAAAAAATAGAGTTTGTATTCAGTTCCTTAATCAGTGTTAAATTAAATATTCTTGAAATATATCAAAATAAAACATTCATTAAAATTCCTGGATAAACTGGCAGTAAACAATCGGAAACTTGAACTTGAAGATAAAAAGATAAAATCCTCCCCGATGTTGCCAAAGGAATTGAGTATTTGAAAGTATTTTGGTAACTTTCAAAGAAAAATATCACCTTATAATTTAAGACAATTTGATATTCTTGGAGTTTTATAAAAGTTAATACAATTTTAAATAAGGTTTCTATTTCCTTGTTCTTACAGTCATTTTGTGAATGAAAACTATAAGACACAATTTTATGCTTTGAAAATTTTTTCATGGGGGGGGGGGGTAAAACTTTTGAATTTGGTGCGCAAAGCGCTCCCAAATTTTTTTTTCCCACCCCAATTAGAAAAATACTATATTTATCAAATTATTGGTTTTAATTGGGTTTGATTTGCAGTTTCCACGATCATTTCTATTTTCTGACATTTACAAACTCCATCAAATAAAGGCTTCATTCCCTACATTTCAGCTTTCACCTTGTTTTTTATTCTTCATTATAGTCATTCATTTTACATTAACTACAAAGATCCGTAAAAAACTCAATTTATTTTAAGTAAAATAAAAAATAATAGTTTTACTCTAAGAGGAAAAAGATAAATTACTTATTTAAATCTTTAGAAAAGCTATACTCTGCAAAACTTGGAAAAAATATTGTCTTTGTTTATATATTCTTATTTCTATAATTTCTAAAAATTTCTTGTCGTCAATGTAGTATGTTAATTGATCTTAAATAAATCTAAAATGGAAATGACATTATTTAGAAGTAAAAATGTATTTTTCATTAATTTTTTGAAAATAGAAGTTCTACTTTGACAGTCTTAGAATAGGTATGAAGTATCGCAGATATTGAACACTACTATGGTTGTCGAAGATATAAAGACAAAATGTAGATATGAATGAATGTTGATTTAGATGGTTACAGATGAAGGAACAGGCCCGTAACCAAAATTTTTTCCAGGGGGGGGGGGTTTAAAGTGAGAGGGAAATGACCATCTTTCTAAAGTATAAAAACCATTTTTCCTAATTTAATAGTAAAAAGTTTAGCATTGAAATTTTTAATCCAATATATTATTTTAGTTTTACGTTTGCACACTATCTATCTATCAATGAAAAGAATCAATCGAAAATGTCGAAAATTACGTTTTTAAGCTTACCTTTTCTTATTGTTTAAAATACATTCACTAAAATTATAATTTTTCTCACATTTTGGTGGTTTTTTAACGTTTAGCTCTCGCGCTCTTGATTTCACTGCACGGAGCGCGCTATAGCTCCACGCGCCACGAAGATTCCTTCACTACTGAGTTAAGAATTTATCAAGTCAAGTGTTCGGACAAAAGGGACTCAACAGACAGACAAACAGACAAACAATAAACAAGTGTATCACACATTTACAATACAGAACGACAGCAGTTAAACAGAATACATTTTCAAAGTGTTGATTTAAAGAGGTTTAATGGCGACCTATCAACAAACTCAAAAGATTATAATTTAGATCAGACAACAAAATTATAGATAAAAAACATATACCCGGCCAGCAATGGCTCTATATTATTTAACATATTTAATATGTGTATAATAAAGATAAAAATTGTACAAGACAAAAAGAATCTAAATTTCTTAAAAAAAATTCATTTTTTTCCCATGATTTAAATCATTTGTATTTTTTTAAACTTTCAAAATCTTGACTTAAATTGATCCCTAAATTTTGAGCAGTTTGTGTTCTTTCCTGTCTGCTTAGGCATGTATACATATATATAATGCTAAAAAGGTTGTGATATAGATTAGTTTACTTTTGGCTCAAAAAATAGACAAGGGGGGGGGGAACTATCTTCTATATCACATACAGTACTGTTTTTTTTGGAGGGGGGGGGGGGGGTCTTATGATTTTGGATCCTTAATAAGTGAAATATAAGTTGCTTCACTATAGTTTCAGTAGAAGTAAATATTTCTATTTACTGTTTAGCCCCGATTTAAGGATTCATCTCTAATTGGATAATGAGATAGATAGAAAGATAGATGTTACCGCTATACTATTCTATTGGTTCAGAATAGACAACAAACACATGACTGAACCCTGATTGGATCAGGCGCTAATGGAATCGGCATACAGAAGTGGCTTGTGACCCATAAAGATTGCACAAACAACTTCCAACGATACCGGAAGGTTTATACCTCTAGTTATTGTTGCCGAGCCAAGTCAGATCAAGGTTTAATGACGACTGGGTACATTTTTTTAAAAAATTGTTATTTGATATTTATTTCAGAGTTCAGAACTTCAAGGTTTATATAACTTCGGACCAGATTTAAAGAATAGGGAGAAGTAGTTGAACCAGATACGGTCGGTTCAACCAGTTCTCTTGTGCGCCATGTCAAGCTAAAGAGCTTATTGGTTCAATTTAGTCTACGTTGTTTAAATACTTCTCCTCTTCATTAAATCTAGTTCCTGTTATTGTAAATCAGATTAGAATATTATTAAAACAAAATCACCTTTAACCTAACCAACAGAAAGCTATGAAAGTTGTTCGTCAACTTTTTAAGACGGGGTCAAGGGCGTACACAGGGGGGGGGCAAGGGGGCAGTGCCCCCCCTAGAACTCAGAGCTATCACACTTTTCAAATCTGAAACTGTTTTTTTTTTCCTGGTAGTTTTGTTTGCAGGAGAGATAAAATAGTACTTGTAAGGTAATTGAACTGTATGTGATACCTTTAAAGTATCCGAGAAGCCAAATCTTTTGAATTTGTAGTCCATATTTATCCCCCCCCNCCTCCCCTCCTTGATTTATTTCCATGTATACGCAATTGGACCAGGTCATCTTTGAAGTGTCGCAATGCCATGTTAGTTATTTTGTAGTTAATTACTCACCCGTACTTATTTTAAGCCCTAAACATTTCTATTTTAGAACTTGAACATTGAACATTGAACATTGAACAATCGTTTGATCCTAGCTTCAGTTTGAAAGGAGTAATGTATGAAATGTAAAGTTTTGCATGAGATCGTTAAACATTTTGAATCGCTGTTCACCGTTAACGGTCTCCCCTCACTCTACCCATCCTCAATTCATTTCTATATTTTCTATTTTCATTCTTTAAAAACAACCATTTAACAATCCATGATTGCGTTGATCATAAATCAGCATTGACTATCCCCCCCTTCTCCCCCCCAGTTATAACTGGGTTACGTTCTCTCTTGTTTACATCATACATCTCCTCCTTCCCAGCAAGTTTATTGTAAATAATAAAATAACTTTTGAATAATGGAGTCCCTGCTGCGACTCTGCCCTTGTATGGAGAGACTAGAAAGAGGCGCAGTCACACGTTTTGTAGTTTAGGTAATTTGAACATGGACATTTTTAAACTCTTGGATGGGTCTATTTAGAGACAGGGGAAGAATATCCATAAAATAGAACATCTTATTCCTTTAAATCGTCTCTCTGATAATTCTCTTAATAATAGGAAAATACATAGAAGACGACATCTCATTAAAATACGCTAAGCAGTAAATATTCTCCCCTTGTCACCTTATTTGGTAGTGGCGCATATTTTGCTGAAGAACTTGTTTTTCTTTTAGTTAGTGATCTTAAAATTCAAAAGAATCCAAGATGAGCGAATTTTTTTTTTATTATTTGTAGTTTAAGCCCAAGGCAGTGTTGGATCTTTATTTGGTATAAGATATTTTGGAAAAAAACAAGATTAAAGATTAAAGATGGAGATTCGGGGTATTTCTGTGACTCAACGGAAAGCATTTTGTCGTAATCAATATATAGATAAACAGGTTTAAGATTTAAATTTTATGCTTATGTTTTGCCTACATGAGCCTAATAGATTAACTTATTAATGTCAATGATGGATAAACGTTAACGTGATTCAATCTTAGGCCAATTAAAAAACTAATTTATTCTAAGAATGAAGACAAGACAATGAAGAGGTTTGGAGATAAATAAACAAATTTAACAAGTTGCAAAAAATATTTTAAGAAGTTATGCGACCAAACCAAATGTTCAGTTATGAAGAACCATGAACCTATGTAATTGGTTTTGAAGAACCATGAGCCAGATATTTATTTTTGAAGAACCAAACCAAATATTCAGTTTTGAAGAACTAAACCAATATAATTAATTTTGAAGAGCAAAATCAAATATTTAGTTTTAAATAAGATTTATTTTGAAGAACCAAACCCGAAATCAAATATTCAGTTTTGAAGCACCAAACCAAATATTTAGTTTGAAAGAACTAAACCCAAAATCAAATATTTAGTTTCGAAGAACTAAACCAACATAATTAATTTTGAAGAACCAAACCAGATATTCAGTCTTGAAGAACCAAACCAATATAATTAATTTTTAAGAACCAACCCAAACATCTTGTTTTGAAGAACTAAACCAAATATTTAGTTTAACCAAAATATATGTTCAGTTTCGAAGAACCAAACCAACTATTCTCAAAAATCTGTTATTTCTGTCTTTCCGACCATCAACACAAACACAAAGATTATTGAAAATATGATTGAGTATCTTCTAATTATCCTCTCAGCTCATTTGTATGTTTGTGCATGCTGCCGAACAGTGTTTGTTTGTGAAGCGTGAGCCTGGGTCTGATAATTACCTATGTAAATAAAGAAAATGAATTCATTGAATCCTCTGCTCTGAGGTTCAAGTTCAACTATTTGAACCAGGAATTGAGAACTATATGAGCTAACCCTAGCATGTTCACAATAGAAGGAAACATATATATCCCAGTCATACATTTCACATGTCAAGGAGTAGAGCCATAGAGAATAGAATATATATTAGAGGGGAATTTAAAGAATCTCTCGGTATGATTTTTTTCAGTCCCTTTCAGTCTGAAAGGTAGTTCAAAGTGTACAAATCATGTAAATGTTCACAAATTATATGCAGTAGAGTACATTAATACAGTATGTTCCCTCGACTATTCATTTCAATTTCGAATTTTTTAAACTGTTAAATAAACTTTATAATGAATCCGGTGAATAAAATTGATTTATAGTTATAACGGAAAATCATCGTTTGTAAAGAGGAAGGCATAGAGTCTATGTGAAATGATCATTGGTAAATTATGAAACCAGCCTATATCATAATTTGGTTTTCTTTTAACAATAATTTTAGATTTTCTATAAAATGATATTCCAGGGCCCAAAAGGTTATATAGCATAAATATGTGAAGTAACCCCACCCCCAATATAAAAATTGGTCTAGTTGCTACCCCCTAGCATAATATTGGTCTAGTTGGTACCCCTAGTATAATATTGGTCTAGTTGTTACCCCCAAGTATAATATTGGTATAGTTGCTACCCCCTAGTATAATATTGGTCTAGTTGCTACCCCCTAGTATAATTTTGGTCTAGTTGCTACCCCCTATTATAATATTGGTCTAGTTGCTACCCCCTTGTTTAATATTGGTCTAGTTGCTACCCCCTAGTATAATATTGGTCTAGTTGCTACCCCCTATTATAATATTGGTCTAGTTGCTACCCCCCTGTTTAATATCGGTCTGGTTGCTACCCCCTAGTATATTATTGGTCTAGTTGCTAACCCCTAGTATATTATTAGTCTAGTTGCTACCCCCTAGCATAATATTAGTCTAGTTGCTATCCCCTTGTTTAATATTGGTCTAGTTGCTACCCCCTAGTATAATATTGGTCTAGTTGCTACCCCCTTGTTTAATATTGGTCTAGTTGGTACCCCTTAGTATATTATTAGTCTAGTTGCTACCCCCTAGTATATTATTGGTCTAGTTGCTACCCCCTAGTATAATATTGGTCTAGTTGCTACCCCCTAGTATAATATTGGTCAATGACCTGGAAAACAAATGCTATTAATATAAATACACTGTAAACCAATATTAATTTGCACACTGGGCCGAATTAATTAATAGTTGCCATATATAGGCACAGCTTTACAGCCAGGCTTACATAGTTTAGAATGCAGTTGGACTTGTAGGACCTAGTTTAAAGAGGACAATGGAATATAAGGGACTAGTTAGAGACCCAAACTAGGTTTACAGGGAAGAAGGGACTCAAACTAGTTTCAGTGGGGGGGGAGGGGACTCAAACCATAGGTTTAGGAGGAGATGTAGAGACCCAAACTAGGTTTAGAGGGAAGGAGGGACTCAAACTAGTTTCAGGGCGGGGGGACTCAAACCATAGGTTTAGGAGGAGATGTAGAGACCCAAACCAGGTTTGCGGGGTTAGGGACTCAAACCATAGTTAGGTTTATGGGGAGGAGGGAGTTAAACTGAGTTTCGGGAGCTTTAGGGGTAGTAGGGACTTAAACTAGGTTTAGAGGGGGGGGGGGAATCAAACAGGGTTTAGGGGTGAGTAGGCCGGACTGATATTGGTTTGATTTATATCTACATTTCTGATTATTGTTTCTTTTTTCATTTTTGTGATGAATTGATTATAACGGAGACGTGGTGAATTCAGGATTATAAATATTGTCTAAAAACCTGGATTGTTGAACACTGAACAGATTATGAGTTTTATATTCAAATCAGTAAATGATCTGATCTATTAGCTGAGAAGCGAGCCTTATAAGGTGCTTTGTCTTCATACTGAGATCTAACACGGGTGAGGGTCCTAAAATAGAATGCATTTATTTACTCTTGTACAATGTGCAGGATTACCCAAAAGAATTAAACTTTATAATGACGACGTCGTCATCTATTCTGTGCACTGTACATATTGAGACCTATTTATTCTATACACTGTAAATATTGAGACCTATTTATTCTGTACACTGTACATATTGAGACCTATCTATTCTGTACACTACATATTGAGACCTATTTATTCTATACACTGTAAATATTGAGACCTATTTATTCTGTACACTGTACATATTGTGACCTATGTATTCTGTACACTGTACATATTGAGACCTATACAATCTGTATGCTGTAATATTGAGAACTATCTATTCTGTACACTGTAAATATTGAGACCTATGTATTATGTTCTCTGTACATATTAAGACCTATCTATGCTGTACCCTGTACATATTGAGACATATCTATTCTGTACACTGTAAATATTGAGACCTATCTATTCTGCAAACTGTACATATTGAGACCTATCTATTATGTTCTCTGTACATATTAAGACCTATCTATGCTGCCTATTCAGGATCGATCCATAATCCGCACAAGAGGTATTATGATAGGATATGATGATATGGTAATTTGTGATCAAACCAATACAGGCCCAACCTCCCATCCGGTCCCTCCTTTATTCATAGCTCCCCCTCCCCCTTGCCATGCAGATATTTAGACACATAGAAACATACTCACTCCCGTATCAAAAAAATTTAAAATATTCGGATACTCATATTTTTTTTTGGGGGGGGGGGTCGAGGGTTCGGGGTTTAAGTGTCTCTGCCCTCCTTTATGGCTGATAATGTTCCCCCTTATTGCCCCTGTCTCTCCCACCTTGACTGTAATAAACACGAGGTATACAGGTCTGACTCGGAGATATCAATTCCCGTAATATTGACAATTAAATATGGAATTCAACACATTTGCGTAAATGCATGTACATTTGCGTAAATACGCTTATAAGCCAACAGATTACCTGCTTGCATGACATCCACCTTTTGTTGAGGGGGGGGTATTTTCACCAAATTCAAAATAATCGCTAATTATGACCTAACCAATTAATAAAGTTGATCGCAATGAAAATGGTATTTTTTAACCCTCCTTTTCCTAACCCTTTCTCAAATTATTATGTCATAAAGATTTAATCCTAACCAAATGTTGGACAGAAGCCTATGCGAACATTGAACTTGCATCATTAGTTTTTGCGGTCAATGTTGTAACCATTCTTCATTTTGCGCACCAGTGAGTAGTGACCACCCAAAAAGTTAGCATATGCTCAAACTTTCTCCGAATTTTATAATTATCAAATATATGAAAATATTTATAAATACTTATTTCTCACCTTATATTAAATATGAAAAACAGGCAGGAAACTTTTTTTGTAATTTACTGTCATTAACGTGGGCCATATACGATTCACAACGATACCCTGAAATCCTTATTTGATCATATATTGTGGAAGATATTGACGTTTTTCTATCATGGAAACTGTTTAATACTAACAATTTCCTCCACTGTTTCCGGTGCAGAAATGTGCAGTTCACCCTTCATTTTGAATATATTGGAAATTTCTAGCCACCACAGGATTTTTTGCCCCCTTTTTTTCTGTTACACACTGTATTTTACAGCTTTCTTTTAAACAATACCTCCTGCCATTTTTTCTAGTACATCCAGTATTTATCAACTGCACAATCAACACTGCTTGCAATCAAAATTTTTTCCTTTATCTCGTCGATCTTCCATCAATCAATTACAGATCCTTTGACAGTTCAAAGTCTTCATTACTCAACCTTTATTGGCTGTATATGAAGACCATTCAGCGTAGAATCAATGATTTAACGGTATTAGATAAATAATTACTAGTCCATATGTGGAAACCTCCTTAAAGAGCCCTTTGAGCACTTCAAGTCCTTTTATATTCTAATTGAGCAAGGTTCAGCCCTACCCCTGGGCTCCGGTTATACCTAGAGTACTTCTTATTATGTAAATCTTGAAGAATGGATCAAGTACTCCTATGTACAAGACTTATATAAACAGAGTAATGATAAAAGATAGAAAAAAAGAATCAGCATTTTTAATAAAATCATTAAGCATTAAAAAATTATTAATTATTTTGATTAAAACAAAAAAAAAAACAAGAACCAGGGAAAAAAGAAGGAAACTAATATCCAACAAACAAGAAACAGGAATAGAATGAGGGAAAATATTATCTAATAAACAAGAACCAGGGAAGAAAGAGGGAAAATATTATTTAATGAACAAGAACCAGGAAAGAAAGAGGGAAAAATATTATCAACAAACAAGAACCAGGGAAAAAAGAGCTAAAACAAGGGAAGAAAGAAGAAAACTAATATTAAACAAACAAATACCAGGGATGAAAGAGGAAAAAATGTTTTCCAATAAACATGAAACTGGGAATTAATATCATTAAACACACAATATCAATATTTTTCCAAGAAAATTTAACAAGATTAGATACTATTTAAAGAAAAAGAATTTATTTCAAAGTTTTGCAAATAAACATACTTTTATTGTGCCTATAATGCTATGTTTACAACAACAAAAAATATGGCCAATGTTTGCCAGATATGGTACTTGTTCAGCAGTACGTAGATCTGTATAAAGTCAAGCAGAAGATATATGGAGTATTTATACTCAAGTATTGAACTACACCCAACCTATTAGAAATAATAACTACTGGTTGAGCTGACCAGTGACCAGGTGTTCAAAAACAATTATATTTCAAAATAATAGATATCTTCGTCAGTCGTAATAAAGGGATCGTAAACGTAGTTTCAAGTTTCCCGTAATTTAAATATTTGTATGTGCGATTCATAACGATACTCTTAAAACCTTTATCTAATCGAATCAAGTAATTAATAATTTCCTTGTCTCTGCTGAATAAATCCAAAAATATTTTTAAAGGGAAACGCTAATATTTGTTTATTTTCAATTTTCAATATTCTAATAGAAAATTATAAGAATATTTTTCAAATTTTTTTCCGTAAAAATGATGTGAATCGGTATTGGTAATGTAACGCTTCGAATAAAGGGTCACTTGAAATTACGTCGACATGTTCCTTTAAGGAGTAAAGTGCCAGCAGAAGTTTTACGTAATTACCAACTTTAGTCGGACAACGTTTATCAATTTAAATAATAAACTTTGATGTACAAGGGCTACTAGTTTTAATGATACAGCTGCGAAAGTTTGCCAAATGTAGAGATTTGCTTTTTAAAAATTCCTCTTCTTATATTTCACACAAAACAGTGAACTGACCCTTTAAACCGTTTAAGCTCAAGTTATGAACTTATGGGCACTAAGGAGTAGGGTTGGGGAAAAAAGAATAATTATTTCTAAAGAATGGATGTAAGTGCAAACTGCCTATTTGCACCCACATATATTTACAACGGAAATATTTCAAATTATTCTTGAAATAATGAGAAATATTTCATTTATTCTGAATATAATGAGATATATTTCATATTATTATTAAACTAATGAGAAATATTGATTGCAAGACCCTCCCTAATTGTTTTAATGGAAAATTCCATTTTGTCACCTTTTGTAAGATTTGGTCAGATTTGGTGGAGATTGCTTCTGATTATTTTTCGAATAACTCTTTTATTTATCACAAATATTTCTTCCTGAAACCTTTATACATGGAAATACCATTTTCCAATCAAGTTCTGAAGGAAAAAATCTTGATCAAAAATTTAGCTTTGCGTATTTACCCTATGTACCAAAAACAATTAGTCAAGTTGTTATATATATTTTATTTTTTTAACTAATTCATAATCCATATACTTACATTCTTATAAGTTGTGTAAAACAACGCTAATTTTTTACTCCCCCTCTATGTTTTTGTGAATACTTTTAACAGCTTGATATTGCATACCTTGAATCCTGAAATGGAAAACCCTGGATTAAAACCGACTGGAAATTGATTAAAATTAAATCTAAAGCTCTCAGATCTTGATTTCTAAATGTAAACAAAAGATTGAAACACGTCAGCCGAAGGTTAATATTGAATTAACGCCCTTTTAAAGAATTTAAAACTGAATCCTGATATTTTACAAAAAAGAGAACTATGCTTTACTTTACTTTACTCACATGTGCAAAGGAATTGAGTCTTTGCCACAAACTCTGATTTTATAATTCCTGTATCTTTGCAACCTGATGGTCTAAATCTTTAATATTTCATACCTAGATTATTTGATCTAAATAGAATACAGATAGTTTGAAATAACTAAGGTCTTTGACATCGTGTTGCAAAGATATAGGAATTAGAAACTATAGGCAACAACTCAATTTTTAAAATCTAATACTGACGTGGCAATAGAATAGGTGGTTGCTGATTACTCCAATACAGAAGATAATCAGAAAGGCTAAATTGACGGTCAACACTTGGATATCTGGTAACTTTCAATGTAGGCCGAGATCTCCCAAGTTTATGACCCTTTTTAAAACTGTATATTTTTTTTTTTTATCTACCTTTCATTCTCTCTGTGCGATATACATAAATATAGCTACTGTTGATATATTGCAAAAATTTTCATTGAACAAGATATTCATTATAAAGAAAGCAGCTATTATTATACCGCACAGAGTGTGCGATATAATTGTTGCCATTGAATTTTATAGATATCTATCATCAGAGCAATATCGTTTTTTTTTTGCAGTGAATTTTCAATAGCAAAAAATACCACATTTATCGTTGACCAGTTAAAGGCATAAAGGATACCGCTTTGAATGGGACATTAGAGGATCCTCCTTTGAAATTAAAATTGTTTAACGGACCAAACTGATTTAAATCGGTTAGTATAAATTCAGCTTGTTATTTAATCCTCATTAGGGGAGATTTTTAAAAGTTTGACTTTTGACATAAGAGAGAATATTTTGAACAGATTTTGAACAATTTTATTTTATTCCGTTCATTCAAAAATGACCTGCAGCTTAGGTTTGAATTTGCATGATAAATCAGAAAACATGTTCTTAGTTTAATCCAGTATGTTTGGAAGGAAAATTGAGTCCTTGCGCGCGTCATATACTCTGATTTACTAATCCCTATACCTGTACAACCCAATGTCGTAGATCTTTGATTTTTCAAACTAAGAATTCTGTTGGATCAAATAATCTTAGTTTGAAATATCAAAGGTTTAAATTATCAGGTTTCAAAGATATAGGGATTAGAAAATTTGAGTTTATGACAAAGACTTAATTCCTTTGCGATAGAAAAATTGTAATCAGTAATATGTTAAAATATGCAAAAATGATTTGCAAATATTCGGAAGTATACGCAAAACTCTGGGAAAATACATCATTGAACATCTAGAAAAAGAAATTACATTTTTGCACGCAATGAGAATATTCTGTGTTTCTTTGAAAGATTGTTATTGTCTTTATGATAAATATTTGATGATATTCTGTTTACGATCTGTTTCAGGAATATATTATGTATTGAGGACGGTTCTATATATATATATATATATATATATTGTATATATAATATACTGGTTCGCTGAATTTAATGAATAATCGCCATATAGGTTTACAGAGCTTACATCATCTAAATATAGGAATATTTTCAACTTAGTTATACTTACACACACACTCCAATATTTTCTAACTTAAGGTTGTAGTTTTTCTTAAATCCAAATTAAACGGATAATTTCTAATCCCCTTTCAGCCTCCTCCCCCATACATTACATCCTACCCATTCAGACAAAGTTTATGTGTCTACAGGGTGTCCCAATAAACATTGGAATTAAGAGACGAATAGGAAATCGTCTTTGCTAAGAATTTAGTTTGTATTGCCTAATTATAATGGTCATAATTAAGTTACGGACATCCTAAAGTATATGTCACTTGTATAAGGTAAATACCTGTTTTGTTATTTTTTACATTTGTTTTTGTACAGGATATTTTTATCTTCAATTCGTAAATACAATCAAAACATAAACAAAGAAATAATAATTCTAGCAGACGTAATATCTACAGATTACAGTTTTCCTATATGGCATCACTATACTATAAACTAAAAAAATCATACACAAAGACAATATCACTAAAATAGTAACTTGAACGAGCTAAAAATACATTAGCTTCAGATATCAAATAAAATAGTAACTTGAACGAGCTAAAAATGGTTGGAAATTAACGGTGGGATATTATAAAGAGATTGAAAGCATAATTTCAAATGACTTTCTTTGCAAAGATGGCAATGCCTGATTCACAACGGTACCCTTGAAAGCTTTGTCTGATCAAGTATGAATTTTCAAATTTTCTTTACATTGTTTATTTTCTTTTGCAGTTTCTCTGTTAAATTGAATTGCGCATTTCTAGTTTATAAGAAGCAGTACCGAGAAACTCACAGAAAAAAAAAAACACCTTTCTAGTCCGAAAAACGACGGTATCTTCCACATTTTTGAACAGATTAAGGCTTCAAGGTCACCAGGCATCGGGCCTTGTAATCTTTGCATGGAAATTACGCATACAGTCCCTTTAATAAGACCAATTAAGGCGTATGGTTTTGCTTTAAAAATCTGTTCTCTAAAGTCTTTACATTTTGAATGTCTTTGGATGAACTTTTTCATTTATAATATTATTCCTCTGGAATTTAAAAGCATAATTCATGCAATTAATTACCCCCCCCCCCCGCCACCCCACCCCTCCTCCAGCCTCCTGCTATCATCTTCCCAAAAAGATTAAACCTATTATGTTCCTAATGCATCGAGTATAAAAACTGATTAGCAGGATTGAATATTAATGTTTACTGAAGGTGTCAGAACATTAAATTATGCTAAATAATTTCTAATCCTCGACGTGGGATTTCAAACAACAAATAACCGATTTTAAAAAGTATTAATTACCCTGTAGACTTTTACCTAACAATAATAAAAAATTTATGTATAATCGTTATTTATCTATAAAAGTGACGAATTCTGTGAATATTCTTTCTTTTCGTTGTTGTATAAATCCGTAAGTCACTTTCATTGATAACCAGTAAAATGACAATAATCTAGTTTTAGCTTGAAAAACATGGATATCCTCATAATCTTTAAATCGAGGGTACCTGAAGGAAAGGTTGTTTCCCACATTTTTTCCAATTTAAAGCTCTAATTCTTCCACCTAAGAACAACTAATGATTCATTGAATAACAGGTCGTGTGAAGAAGCCTTTAAAAATGACAGGCTTTATTGAAAATATGTTTATTTGAAAATTTCAAAATCTTGATATTTGTGTTCCACGTGTTCCAGGTTCCTGGCCTGCCTGCCAACTTTTATTGTTCCTGACAGGTATTCACACACATCAGCGTTAAAATCACCAGGAAAACAGGTTTATTTCAAGATTATCCTAAATTTAAGAGTTTTTATCTGATTACAAATTAAGTAAGCTTTCCATATTAAAGATGTTTTGTCTAGAAAAACTTGTATTTTTCCACTTTTGGATTCTTGAAAATTTCAAGACTCCATGATTCGAAAACATAAATATCTGTACTTTTTAAATATTTTTATAGGTTAAAGTAAAATGTTAGTTAAAATTTTTCTAATAAAAATACGATACTTTTTGAACTATGAAATGTGATCAATATAACCTAAAAATATTGAACCCATTGCAATCTTTTATAAATATCTGCATATTCTTTTAAAAAATTATCGTATTTTTTAGTGAGAAGAGCGGGGGTCTTTCTTCCCTGGTGTATTGCACCCCTGGTAAACGGGGCGTATACTAAATTGTAAAGGTATGTGATCTATAGTTAGCGAAGTTAACAAGATTTGAATTATTATTCTTTTCGGGGCCGCTCCTTCACATTTTTAAGAGCTGGCAGGGGTAGATATAAGTCCAGTATTCTTATATCCAGTTTAGGGGGGGGGGGTTAAGAGAAGGAGAAGGAG
>NW_019396189.1:71911-73896 GCF_000591075.1 Eurytemora carolleeae
AGGTGCTGAACCCCCCCCCCCCCCTCCTGGAAAGAAAAAAAAACTTTCTTTGTATAATATTTGAGGTTTAAATTAACTATTGATTAAGTTAGTTCTCTGCACTGTTATTTATTTCATGACAAACATCATCTTTCTCCTGTTTCCTCTCCTACTCTTCTTCACTTTTCATTCATTTTTTCCTTTCATATTTTTTCCATGTCTAATTTTCTTCCCCTCCCTCAATCATTCTTCCTATTCCTACTCTTCTTGTTCCATTCTTCTACAAATTCTTATTATTTTTTCTTCCATGTCTTTTCTCTCATGTTTCTTTCTTCTCTCTTTCTTCTTTTCTTCCTTCTTGATATGTTTATTTTCAGACTTTTTCCCATTACTCCTTCTCTACTTCATCTTAATCTTTTCAAATTTCTCAAACTCTTTGAAACGCTGCACGTAAAACTAACCATCAAAGTACATCCTGCTGTTTCATAATATTTTCAGAAGTGGTAATTTGATCTCTTTAAATCCATTAAATCTTAAATTTATGTGTAATAATGGGTTGTAAAGTTAAGTGTTTTTTGTTCTTCTTTTCTCTTTTCCTTCATAAATATTAAACACCACCTCGGTGGGATCTATTTCACTTCATGTCTTATCAATATATATTGGAACTGTTTAATCTTTTCTGTAATATTTTCAACCTTTCCATATTCTTAATAATCCACCGGAAAACATTTTACTTTACGGAATACTAATATTGTTTACTTTAATCTTTGAGAATTATATAAATATATTCAGGATATTCACCTTATTCTAGAAACTATAAGTCACAAAATTTCTAAAAAAAGAAAAATTAATAATTATTTTTTTTTTGTCTTAGAATTTGCTGGACTGTTAAATGATCGGAAAAGCTCAATTTAAACTTTGTATTTTTTTACTTTGAGTTTATGTTCTGGAAAGTTCCCAAACTTTTTCTTTAAAGTTTTTTTGTATCAGCCTGGAACCTGAACTAGCGACCGGTCGAATAACCTGCTCCTGATATGGCTGATCTCAGAGAGGAATTCACCTTAGGGGAAAACCCATTGGAGTTAACCTTTATGGACTCTAGATCTAATCATCTTTTTTCTCTATATACAGAAGGCGAAATCAGGGACCTGAGACCATAAAAAAAAAGAAAAAATGGTTTAAAACTAAATCAAGTAAAAATATTCCTCCGCTAATATTTCTGTGTTTATTTTTCTTAAATTTCCTTATGTAGCTGTATTTTCAAAATTAAATTAAAACTTTTAGTCAAAAATCTGCAAGCATGTAACGTCGTAACATATCAAAATTGCAATATTTTTTAATATATAAATCCACTTAAAACAATTATTATGTATAACCGGAACAGATTTTAAATAAATGTCTACATTTTGAAAGTTTCACATCCCTAAATTTCGTAAATTCGAATATTTGATGGTCAACCTATTTTCAATGTTTATTTTATTTCATTTCAATAATTCTTTAAGGTTGACCAAAATTTTTAAAACAACTTTCTTTTTTAACCAGTTTTATTTGCCACATTGTTTATGTTTATTGCTTTTAGTTTTTCATTTTACCAAGTAATAATTTTGGTCATTTTCTGCAGAACTGAAGAGTAATTTCCAACCCCGAGTTTTTCTGTCTGCAGAGTGAAAACCTTATATATATATATACATACTTTCATATATATATATACATACTTTCATATCCATGAGCATTGAACAAGCAATTAAAAGTTTTTTTTTTTAACTGAGTACTGGTAAAAAGAATAAGATAAACTTGTGCTTTGCTAAGATTTTGCTTCTTTTCTTGTTTTCCTTTTATAAAATGGCGGATACTCCCTGCTGTATATTCAAATAAAGAACTTGAATTGGCAACTCCTCAACCTTCTTCATCTACAACAGAGAAAATAATTTGATGATGAAGATTTTAACCTTGATCATAAATTTTCGTTTACACGTCAATCCTCTCACCATAACTAAGGTCTTTGA
>NW_019396189.1:74334-75410 GCF_000591075.1 Eurytemora carolleeae
CACAAATATATATATTAATATATATATATATATATAACTATAAACAGTGCATATCCCATATAAATACACAAATATATATTTTAATATATATATATATAACTATAAAGCAATAATCAGAACAGCTTCTCAGTTTTCATATTTATTAAATATATATATATATAGATATAGATATCACACTGCAGAGTGTGCAATGTGTTGGTGCACACCCCAACCCTAATCCTCCACGCTCCTGGACACAATAATGCCTTTATTCAGGTTGTTAATTGAATTACAGATTATGTTAACACAATGTAATCTCCTGTAAATAATAATTTTTGTTGTTTATTTCAAAATAACAATGATTTTTAAAGAAAAGCATAAGCTCTACTGCAAAATTACGTATTATTGAAAAAATAAATTTTTGAAATCGTGCATTTTACAAAGTAAGATTCTCTGTCATTGATATCTACCCTCTAACCCCCCCCCCCCCCTAAAAAAAACCCTAGGCCCTCTTTACACTTGGTTTCTAATTTTCTCTCAGTGTTTTGAGGTTTAAAACAAAATTGTGTTAGTTCTTTATGATAACCTTAGGATATAATCAAGGATATTGGTTAAAGAGACAATATACTTTTACATGGAACATGGTTAAAGAGACAATATACTTTCACATGGAACATGGTTAAAGAGACTCTTCACTTTAACATGGAACATGGTTAAAGAGACAATATACTTTAACATGGAACATGGTTAAAGAGACTCTTCACTTTCACATGGACCATGGTTAAATAGACTCATCACTTTCACATGGAACATGGTTAAAGAGAATCTTCCCTTTCACATGGAACATGGTTAAGAGACTCTTCACTTTTACATGGAACATGGTTAAAGAGACTCTTCAATTTAACATGGAACATGGTTAAGAGACTCTTCACTTTCACATAGAACAAGGTTAAAGAGACTCATCACTTTCACATGGAACATGGTTAAAGAGAATCTTCCCTTTCACATGGAACATGGTTAAGAGACTCTTCACTTTCACATGGAACATGGTTAAAGAGACTCTTCAATTTAACATGGAACATGGTTAAGAGACTCTT